>NC_068358.1:16260824-16358324 GCF_020536995.1 Dreissena polymorpha | reverse complement strand
AAAAGTGGCTGAATCTGTAAAAAATAACTTCGTTTTGAATTAATAAAAAGGTATGCAATAAAGCTGACTATTTATTAAAGATTTGAAGTAATATTAAAACTTATGAGTGTTTTATTGCCTATTAATTGGTCCTGTTAAAACGTTTGTGTCTTTATATATTTCGCTGGATACCCAATATCTGTCGGTGAATGCCAGAGTTTTCGGATCTTTCCGTGTCTGCGCATCTATGTTTACGGAAATATTTTCGTATATAATCGTTGACGAGGGCGTTTAAAATTTGAACAAACAAAGCCTAAAATACTGGACCATGTTTCTTCCAATGCTATTTGCTCGCTTATAAAACTAGCCGGTTGGATTTTTTTATACTAAGATTGTAGATTGTGACACATTTTTTTTAAACGAGATATTTCAACACATTTAGGAAAACACACAGAATCAGCATCTGTAAAAGAGCAAGTATGTGATAACAAATAATTTGTTCAGAGAGTTCGATATCATTTCATAATGTCCTGTCATTGCCAATATATGTACTGCACATGTAGAGCTAAAGACTTGTTCGGGTAATTTCATCCCACTAAATTTAAATGCATTTGAATCTGATGGATACGAGTACTATGAGATGAAAAAGAAACAGAGAACGATTTAGAAATGAAGTAAATTAGTAGATAATTATGAAGAAAAGATGGCCCCACTGACCACAGTTTGGTTGGAGGACATGGCGCTGAAGTTCTGTTGAGGGGGAGGATACCAATACTGCTGGCCGTAGCCCGGGGGCGGCTGTGGAAATCCCGGGGGAGGTGGCCCGGGGTATCCTGCTTGAGGGGGCTGGGGATATCCTGCAAGAAAATGTGCATGATTTATTGTCCCAGATTCGCCTTTGAAGTCTAATCATGCTTATGAGGGACGACACTTTCCGCGTGTATTGTATTTTGCGTTAAAAGGAAGTCGCTTCTTAGCGTAAATCCAGTTCAGGCTAATATGGAACGACATTTAACGCACATGCACTTTTCCAAGGCGGGGCTCAAATATATATGTCGTCATTATCACAAAGTGATTAAACTCTTTCAAACATTTTACCGAACGTTGCTTCAATAAAATACACTTGTACATGTTTAACGTGCTGAGTATATTAGACTTTACGTACAGGAACTGTTTCGTTTGTTGTACTCGAGATAAAATGTCGATAGCTACAGGTTGTTCACCAGTATTATAAAGAGAGCGATGCGGGGGAGCGATAGCGCATTGACCGTTAGGTATCTGACTGTAGCTTTATTGTTATTTAGAAAACATTTCCATATCTCCCTATATGTATGCCCCCTTCGAAGAAGAAGGGTATATTGTCGAACATGTCGGTCGGTCAGTCGGTCGGTCAGTAGGTCGGTCCGTCCACCAAATGGTATCCGGATGATAACTCAAGAATGCTTAGGCCTTGGATCAGGAAAGTTAATAGGTACATTGATCATGACTTGCAGATGACCCCTATTGATTTTCAGGACTCTAGGTCAAAGGTCAATGTCACAGTGACTCGAAACAGTAAAATGGGGTCACAGTGACTCGAAACAGTAAAATTGTTTCCGGATGATATCTCGAGAAAACTTCAGCCTGGGATCAGGAAAATTCATGGGGACATTTGTCATGACCGACAGATGACTCCTATTGATTTTCAGTACTGTAGGTCAAAGGTCACGGTCACAGTGACTTGAAACAGTAAAATGGTTTCGGGATGATAACTCACGAATGCTTAGTGCTAGGATCAGAAAAGTTTTTAGGGACATTGGTCATGACCGACAGATGACCCCTATTGATTTTCAGGACTCTAGGTCAAAGTTCAAGGTTAGAGTGACATGAAGCAGTAAAATGGTGTCCGGATGATAACTCAAGAACGCTCAGGCCTGGTATCAGAATAGTTCATAGGGACATTGGTCAAGACCGGCAGAGGACCCCTATTGATTTTCAGGTCACTAGGTCAAAGTTCAAGGTCACAGTGACTCGAAGCAGAAAAATGGTTTCCGGATAACTCAAGAACGCTTAAGCCTGGGATCAGGAAAGTTCATAGGAGGCATTGGTCATGACTGACAGATGACCTCAATTGACTTTTACAATTTCTCTCTGTAACTGACTGCGTCCACTATACATAATTGATAAACATATGTACACTTTTGACTTGTCTTTATTTAATATCTCAAAAATATCTGGTTGATGTGTATGAGAAATAAACAGCAGACTCTCATCAGCAACTCCATGAGTCACGCTAGCAATATTTCTTAAAATTGCCAATCATACTTTAACGTATTCACACAATCGCTGCCACTACAACTGACAGACCATTTGGGGGGGGGGGATGCGTGTTTTACAAACAGCCCTTCTTTGTTTTCAATTGGCAACTTGCTTTTAAATAAAACCAATCGGATGGTCCAAGGAATTTCTTTTATGACCGAAGTTTTTTTTCATATATTCAGGTACCAACATTTACATAATAAACTATAATAAGAATGGCTTATCGCAGTGGTGTGTTGAATCGGTGTATGATCTTCCTCCAGCGTAAATGCTGTATGTCTCTACTATGAGAGCGTTTCTTAAGTCATCAAGTCCATGAATTCTTCACAGGAAACAGACTTTCAAATGTCTCAAAAAAGCTTTGGATTTCGATAAAGTCGAACTTATAATTTAAACAGTTTAATATAAAATAAGTATGGCGATAGCGTTATTTAGGTATTATCTTAAAATGTTCATTAGTTATCATATCATCCGACGATGTTCTGTAGTTTGAACTAGTCTGTTATAATTGTAACTATTACCGTCCGTGTAGCAAGATGACCCATGACACTGACATACGTAGACGCTATTTCGAAATGGAAGATAAAATATTTTAACTTCCAGTGTATCGAATACACCATGTATATGAACACACCAATAACGAGAAGTTGTAGTTTAACCGCAGTGTACATGTACGATGATTAGCATTTGAATAACTGTAATCAGAGTTTCAAATTTGAATATTTGGCAATGTTCATTCTGTTTTCTGTAACATTTTGCGCAGTAAAATGTGGGTCATTTTGATGGAAAGTAAGTTGGTTACTTTTTCCTAGTTCCGGAACTGTTCCTTATTCTTTATTCAAACTTAACATATTTGATATTGGATTTTAGAGAATAATGCCTACAATTCTTAAGTAAATCAAAACAAAATAACTCGAATACATTTACTTTTGTATTACGTTGCATGTTCATGTTTCTTCCTCGCGCTTGCATAGAATTTCTTGTTTAAACCGAACCGATATTTTCTAATCAGGATACCAACTTCACATCCACAAAACCTTAAGCATATAACATTATTTTTTATCACGTGCTATACCCTGTTTCCCATGTAATACAACAATTATATATTTTTTTATATTACACATGTGTAATACAACAATTTTAAGCGTTTTCGTCGGCTTAGTTTTCGTTTATTGACCAATCGCATTTTGTTATTTTGCTGAAATGACGTTGAAACGTCAAATGACGCCACGAAATGTAAACAATATTCGGGATTTATCATTATGCTTGCGTACATATTTATTTACTTTGCTCATTTAAAAGCATGTGATAAAAAAGATCTGACACTCGTTGTCATATCATACCATATTTTATTAAATTCGTCCAGGAAATTCGTTAGTAAGCTCGCCAAAGGCTCGCTAACTAACAAAATTCCTGAACTCGTTAAATAAAATATGATATGATATGACAACTCGTGCCAGATCCTAAATATATGTATTATATGAACTTGTTCCTTATTCCTTATTCAAATCGAATAAGGAACTGGCATTTTCATACTTCAGTAAGACAATGCCAGTTCCTTATTCGGCTTGAATAAGGAATACGGAACGGATTTCGTTTGTCTTATTCAGCCGCGAATAAGGAACTGGATTACAAATAAACACAAACATGTTTAAATGTACACGATTGCACTGTTATATCAAATACATGTTAAATAATAGTGTATGCTTTAGGTTTGGTTGATGTGAAGTTAGTATTCGAATGAGAAAAAATCGGTTCGGTTTAAACACGAAATCCTATGCGCGAAGAAGAAACATGAATATGTAACGTAATATATAAAGTAAATGTATTCGAGTTTTGTTTTTGTTTTGAGATCCTTTATAAATGTTTGCATTA
Source organism: Dreissena polymorpha (assembly GCF_020536995.1). NCBI lineage: Eukaryota > Metazoa > Mollusca > Bivalvia > Myida > Dreissenidae > Dreissena > Dreissena polymorpha. The sequence goes on along the minus strand of NC_068358.1, from coordinate 16,354,172 downwards.
TTTTTCTTTTTAACCCTGTAACAAATTTGTTACGCGTGAATAAGAAATAAGGAACAGTTCCTTGTTCCTTATTCGAATAAGGAATAAGGAACTAGGAAAAAGGAACCAACTTACTCTCCGTGTCATTTTGTCACATTTAAGCAGGATCATATAGCTGTATACAATAAAATATTGAATTTACCCTTAAAAATGAACCGCTCATGTTCATAAGCAATAGCATTAACATATTTGGTAATAATTGACTTCATACAGTTGTTCCTGAAGTGATACACACCAAACAGTTGAACTTTTTAAAATGTCTAAATTCAAATCATATGTATTTCTATATGCATTACTGATCATTAGTAAACAGAATATTACATTTCATTTGTAAATAATCATGTTTAATCATGCCTGCATTAAATGAAGGAAATAAAAAATAGAAAGAAAAGAACATTTTTCTTAAAGATTGTATATGTTGCGGATCAATCGACAAACGGAATTCGTTTCAAGATAAATTTAGAATGGTTTCATAGAAAACAACATATAGACGAAACTGGACATAAATATAACGCAAACAACAACAATAATTTTAATTCGAAATATTTAAATACCTTTGTTATCCATGATTATGGTTTGAACAACTTAAAGATAACACATATGGTTTTAAATCGCAAACACGGCGATGAATTTTACTATCTGGACTGGATGTATATATTTTACTATCGATGCAAGCGAAATGTATTTCGGTTGGTTGGTTTTAAAGCGGTGATTACGAGTCCTCTCCGCGATATTAGAAAAATGATAGAGTGTGGCATTTATTTCCCCCAATAATTTAAGTTATCTGATGATTGTACGCTACCAATCCTCTAGTATATGTCCTTGATATCGCTATCCGATATACAAACATTTGGAGAAAAGTAGAGATTGTTTTTCGTATTCGTTACCCTTGATAGCCACGTACTGATTGAGAGCCCACATATATTTCATATAAACCGCCAATACGAAATAAGACCAGACCATACCGACCAGACGATATATACGGACCAGACGCGACAGTACGTACCAAGACCAGACCATACAGACCACGACCAGACCATCCGGACCAAGACCATACGGACCAAGACGAGACCATACGGACAAAGAACATACGGACCAAGAACAGACCATACGGACCAAGACCAGACTGTACTGAGAAAGACCATACGGACCAAGACCAGACCATTATCATCAAGATCGGAGTAAACGTACAAGATATATTGAATAAGACCAAACAATGCGGACCAGAGAAGACTCCGGAACAAGACGGACCAGGCGAGACCACGCGGGCCAGACACGACTTTACGGACCAATACCAGGCCATTCGGACCAAGACCATACGGACCAATACAAGACCATACACATTGTGTCACACCGGTCTTACTGACCTGTGTGAATGCGCGCTAAGCATTGTGGGAAACGGACTTTTTTCCATCATGGCGTTGGTAAACATAATAAACACGGAAGTGAAAAATGGTAATTAGTTATTATCAAAAACAGGCCCCATCAAACCGGGCGAGCTGTAATATATACATGGATGCAGTTTGTGCTTCAAAAGGAGCCACTTTTCATGTCAGTCAGTTGTTTGTAAGAATCACTAAACACGTAACTTAGACTAACTTAACACGTTGCAAGACTGTATCTTCGAAATAGTAAATAAATCAAAATCATAAATAAATATTTATAATTAAATACCTGCTGAAATTTGAGAACGTAAACGATTTAAAATAAACGCTGTGAACATTACAAGGAATCTTACATGTAGGCCTCATGTGTGAGAGGATGAATCAGGGATAAAATAAATGGAGTTTAAAGGATCTAACATTTTGAGGAGGACGTCATGGTATTTTGGACATTTGGCACTTTCATATATTTATTTAGTAGATACTGAAAATGCTGAATGTGCTAATTGCAACATCAAAGACGAGCAGGTGAGATTTTTACAGCTTTATTTTTCTTGACACAATGTTGTATGTTTTCCATTTAATTTATATGGCGCTCTAGTCTTATTTATAAGACGCGCAAAGAATTTAGAGATACTTTTTATATGGGCTAAATTCTTTGCTCCAAATATTACCCATATAAAAAGTAGCTTAATATTTAAGAGCGTCAAAAATTTGGACTAATGGCGCTCAATTTTAGCTCGGCTGTTTTCGGGGAAAACCCTAGGTATTGTCATAGCTCGTCGACAGATGTCCGCGTCGTGCTAAAACCTTTACATCGGCTCTAAAATCAAAGTGCTTCCACCTATAACATTAAAACCTCACATGTATATGCCCCGTGATGATTTCTACACACCACACCCATTTTGGGGTCACTCGGTCAAAGGTCAAGGTCACTAACCTCTAAAAACTCTTAATAAATTTCATTTATTCAAAACTGCACCGCAACCTAGCTTGGCACCCATAATGTGGTGCTCTTGTTTATATATAATTTTAAAAATGTATTAATAACCAGAATAGTTTATGCATGTATAAATAAAAAGATACAGCCATGAATTTTATTTTAATTTTTAATAAATATGCTTTGATTGCGTATATGCAAAACAATGAAGTCCATATACATGTATTGTTAACTGATTTTTAAAATGTTGAATGTCACACATTACGTACCAGTCCGTGTATGTACCGACACTTTATGTACCACTATCTGACACTTTATGTACCATATTTATAATATAAAGAGATAACTAATTTAATATGAATGTGTGTTATTGATGAGATGTATTTATGAATTTAGACGTATATATTGGCCATAGATTTTATATTTTGTCAGATTGTCTAAGTGTCACTGAGTGTCTTAGTTTAATTTATTAGCCAAAGTACATGTAGTACTTAATAAATCATTTATTAGTCTTACCTGAAATTGAAATAAATTATAAAAATTCATTTGTCTCTTATCTTACCCTGACTAAGGATTATATAATAAAGTCTAAAATGTTGTATTATATTGTATAATTGAAATGTGATACTTTGAAGAGAAGAGAGAATGACCTTAATGTTCAAACTGTAAAAAAATCAAATTATTTCCTTCTTGAGACTTAATCATGTTTAGAGAATGACCTTAATTCATTAGGACTGCTATGAATGAATGGACAATAACACCTATATTTTATGTAGGTGGTACATAAAGTTTCAAAGTACTGGTAGTACATAAAAGGTCTGGTTCATGTACATAAGGTGTTACACCCTAAAATGTTCATGGTATCAGTGTTTCAATAATGTAGTGTTTCTTATTATGTATTGCTTAGGTTGTTTTGTTTCAAATTTCAAATTTGCATTTATTTTAAAGCATTTTCAGTCATTTTGTGAATTCCATGTTTTTTGTAATAAAGTGAATTATGTTGTACATGGCGTCAAATATTAATTCATGGTCGCTATGGTATAGAGAATGATGTCCGCTGGGCGTGGGTTCGATCAAACACAAAACCTGTTGGATAATAAAGCTTCTCATTTTATGACAAAAGAGCTAGATTGTCAGGGGTGGCGAAATCAAATGTCCGAGTTGCCCGAGTCGTACATTTGCTTGTCCGGGCAACTGGTTTTGTTCAATTAAGTTGTCCGTGGACAACCAGCCGGGTTGAAAAATACAAAAAAATAGATTGTATTAAAGCCGTTATTAAGTTTTACAAAAGCGGATGTTGGCACCCGATAACATTGTCGGTGCTATTTGCGGAGCAATCCAGCTAAAATATGGGCACTCTCCTGCACAGTGGTCTCGCTTATTCTATAAGCATGATAAGAGACCAGGAGGCTAGCATGCCGCAATTTCAACATTCGGCCCGTCTGTTTAATAGGCAGTTTACAGACTGGTTTGCTCGTTCATTCCGTACCTAAATGTTGAACGTTCGTCTTAAATTTTAAAATGCATTATTAATACCAAAAAAAAGGGGAGGTATAAAACCCGGAAATGTCCGGAAAACCCAGAGTGTGTCACATCGCTCCTACCTAACTTAATTTCTAGACTCACAAACGTCGGGACGTTGGGACGTGATAAGCCGAAAGCCGTGTTAGATTACGTACAGGTCCGTTGATTGGGTGAAGTGTTCCGTTAGAATCAACTACAATTTATATTAAAGTTGAACAAAGACGGTAAAATAGTCATTATGTATAAAAAACATATATATAATGTATAATTTGAACATTACATTTCCTGGCTTATTTCATCTGCAAAAATGAAAATTATATATTGAAATACTGTTTTAAAACACCGATGTGGTTTTAACCGAGTTGAGTGGTAGAACTCACTACATACAATTACGACTGACTTATAACATCATGACGTATTTCAGGTGAGCTTATGAAGCAATATTATACATTTTAAGCAAAATCACAATACTTCCTGAAGTACAACTTACTCGCGTGTGCTTGATTGGTTTTCCAATTTTATAATTGAAACCCGAAACTAAAAAAGACAGGAAGAAAAAACATTCAAATTCAACTGACATGGATGTAAAGACCGGAATATTATGTTGAGATAAAACACCAAATAAGACGTAAACAGGAAAAAAAGTTTTCCCTGACAAAGAAGAAAACTTGAACAATTGATCATATGATACGACACAATTGGACAGGAAGAAAATTCATTCAAATCCAACTGGACATGGATGTAAAGACCGGAAGATTATGTTGAGATAAAACACCAAATAACACGTAAACAGGAAAAAAAAGTTTTCCCTCACAAAGAAGATAACTTGAACAAATGATCATATGATACGTTACAATTGGACGCGTTTGGCCAATCCGAAAGCAATGGCGTAAATATTGAGCGGAGATATTTGGTAAACAAAATAATTATGTCAGCAATATATTTCGGCGTTTTACTCACAGTATCCCGCTTATAAATCCGGTTGTGTACACGTATAATGTTTCAAGACACTTCATTTTTTATACTTTGTTGCTAGTCTTCATAATGCTTCATTCCTTATCAATGGCGTTGATACCATTTTAAAAATACTGTAGTACGTGTTAACCATGTAACCAACAACCCAATACGTTATAACATAATACTACTGTTCTGAATGATTTGATATAATGCAACCTTTGTGACATAAACGCCTCATGATATTGTGAATAACCAGGATGACTGAACAAAAAGGTCAAAGCACAATATGCATTTGCAAAATGTGAACTCCGTTAGCCTGAACAGGTTATCAACAACTATGCTGGTTTTGCAAGTCTATTATTTTAATAAAATACTTTTAAATACTGTTGCTCAAAAAGATACAGGGCAGCGTATACATACAAGTAGTATTTAAAGACGAATGTGCTGTTCATGTTTAACTTGGTTTGAATAAATATATGATAATAAAAATGTCAAAACAAAAGCTAAATGGAAGTAGTTCAGGATTTATTTCGTTATTTCTTTGAAAAACTTGTACTTTTGTAGTAATGGCAGTCAACACAGTTTTGACATTAACCTGGCGATATGGTATGTGTTTGTCTTGTGTTAAACTAATTTTATTTACAACTTATTTTATTTGTTGTTTTTAAACGTGTATTAAAAAACAAATCATGCAAAATACGAAATTTGATATTGATCAAGTGTTACATTAATAGTTGTAATTGTATAAGTTAATGACATTTAAATGATGTGTCAATATTATATTTATGTTATTATCAAAATATGCTTTGACGTAACGTCAAAAAGTCCGTCCATCCAGAAAATTGCGCATGTAATGTACATGTTTTCTTAATAAAATTTTAATTTTTTAACATAACGTCATGATAATTATATCAAACGAATCAGCTGAAAAATGCGCATTTCACAATATATAATACAAAAACAGAGATACCGACATTTGAGGAAAACCTATGTTTAAGTGATTATAAAAGCTATATTATTTTTTACATATTAATTATAATGATGTCCTAGTAGAGAGGCCCTCTAAGGTTTGTAAAACATGCAACAATAATGTTTTACAATATCAAATTAGCACTCTTGTTAGCGTCCAAAGTTGGTAAATCTTTATGATTTCTAATGCCTAAATATGTTTTGCGTAAAATTCGGAAAAGATAAAAGTAATTATAAAAGCAATATTTTCTACCGACTTGAATTAAAATAATATCGTTGTGAAGGAAAAGTTATGACGTTCCTAAAATATGCAAAAGTATTTTTTCAATATCAGATGTGCGCTGTAGGTTGGTATAAGTTGTTTGATTTCCCTACCAAATTATGACATTTTCTGTTTTAAAGATACAGTTTTAAAGCGTAAAATTGTTTCCGGTAACCCGACCCTACGTTTTCTTTTCTTGCCGACCCTAAAATTTAGTTTTGAGTATTTAAAGTCGATTATCGTGCAACACGCTTTTCTTTCGACATTACCACTTTACATGCATATACAGGGCTTCCCCTGGCTCAAAAATTTCTTTAGCCAACATTTTAGCCAATTGGATTTTTTTTGTAGCCAAATTTTAGAAACTGTAGCAAAAGTTTTAGCCAAGCATTTGGGACCGCCTCGTGAAAGTCTAGGGGTGTAAGAACACAAATAACTACAATATGAAGCTTAAATATATTTATTACTATAATCATCCTTTTAAAATATTGTACATAACAGAATATCAGTTTATAACAAAAAACATTTATAGATATGCATACATCTAGATATACATACATCAATGTAATAATTATACTTTTATTCTACATAACAGAATATCAGTTTATACATACATCATAAGCACATGTTCAGTTCACATTGTTTACAAAATAAGCACATTTTCATTATATTAAAGATATTCATTCTTGAGCACATATTTCAATCTTTGCAAAACATAACAGTTGATCAAGACTAAAGATGCTTTATTTTCAAAGCATCTCACTTCATATTGTTAAACAGTTATACTTGGTCATTTGGATATGATATACATCAGCTTTGACAGCTTTTGTTGTTAAAACATTTTCTGTAAGTGGTGGATGATATCTAGGCTCAAATAAATGAATGTTTTTCACGCATATTTCTTGACAGAAAGGCCCAGATAATTGCCACCATCCATTCTAGTTGCCTGAAATATGATAACACATAGTTTTACAAACAATCAACAACAAACCAACACATAAATGTCCGTATCTTTTAATGTCCGAATTTTTAACATATCCGAAATATATTACAACGAGTGAATGGTATACTTTTTATTTCCGAAATTGTTGGTTTCTTAATAAAACTTTACCTTTCCCAAAATATTATGATAATGAAACTATTAAACAGAAATGCTCTCAAATTCCTGTTGAAACAAGATTTCATGTGTTTTTGTGAAGAAATAGTTTTTTGTTAAATGATTTTGCGAGGCCCGTGGTATTGACATAATGTTCGATAACACCTTTTGTTTTCACACCAGCAAGCGTTCTATACATAGATGGTGACGTCACTGCCAGTACACAATGCACCAGCAAGTTTCCTTTGTTTCGATGACCGGTTCTGGCCGGTGTTGCTGCAGACTGCGTATCAAATTTTCTGGTTAATAACACGATGATGTATTGACGCACAGTACGGTTTAAGAGTTTACTATCTGGGATGGTACTTGACAGGCAAACAACGTTTATATTATAATAGGGTTATAAGGCATCCGGATAAAAACCCTCCCGTCAATTTCATAGGGGCGGACATAAGCTCTCCCGTCTTTTATTCGGAAATTTAAATATCGCTTACCGTTAAACTGAAATAATGACCCTTGGATTATTTTTTCGGCGTAAGCTGTATTAAGCCAGCTTTTCACCCTGACTTGACCTTTGTAAGTATCCAATAATATGCAAACAAAATTTCCCGCGGCTAGGTACGAATGAATACACTTCATTTATTCCATTGGCTGATTTGAGTATAACACCAGAACATTGGAAACATATCCGCGTCTTTGTAACACTGTTTTACTGCATGAAACAATTTGATCTCTAATGAAAAGGCTCAATAGATAGAACAGTTTTACAATCAATTTTCGACATAAATACAGTTTGTGCGTTCACCTTTTATTTTCAGAGAATTACCAGCGCAAAAGCGTTTATACTAAAGGCTATATTCTCATATTTAGTACTTACTTGCATTTCAACCCGCGAAAGTCAGAGTTTATATACAGTTCATCACCGGAGTTCGCAGAAGGGGTTGCGACCTTTTCATTGAAGGACAAAATTGGAATCTATGCTATTTTTGTCTGATGGAGTAAATAGTTCGTTTAGTCGCTTTATCAATATTTTAGGCACAGCTGTTGCCTTGGTCGAGTACAGTTGGCGTAAACAAGCCGTCGTTTCAGCAGCAGAATTGTTACCTAACTTTAATGCATTGCATTCCAATCCGCAAGGTATCAAGGTCAGTTTGCGGTCAGTTGCAGAAATCTTTATATAAACGCCGTCTCGTAAACTTTGTGCACTTGAAGTCTGTTTTGATCAGAAAGATACTAAATAAAGATATTCGGCAATATTATTGTGGTATGCCAATCATCGATTTTTAATATGTTTTCAACATTTGCATGATAAGGACCAATTTTGATAAAATTAATTAGAAATATTTATCCATTTTGACCAGTTTATTAAGCATGAGCACAATAATTCACTATACTATAATTATGCAATTAAATAAGATTCGAGTATTGCCGGCTGACCTATATGCACTCGTTTATTTTCATGTTTCTTGTGTTTTTCTATTCTGTAAATATAGGCATCTGAGTAAAAATATCACATAAGCAAAATAAGCCACGAAATCTGGCGCAACACCCCGTAATTGATTTGCTTGTGATGTAGCTAAGAACTGCGCAGAAAAAAGGCATCCGCTACTTTTTATCTCATAGAGATAACTTTTGATCGTTCATAAACATCGACCACAATCAACGCCGTATATCTTTTTTAAAGATATTTCTTGTTCAATATACTTAGTATAAGAATAATTTCTTGTGAACGCATCTCCTCTTATTATTTCAATGGATTTTCATTTATACTCATGGACATTCTTCAGGGCGACTTGCAGTTGTACGTTAATGCCGGACGTTATATACTGCCTATTATTTAGGAAGTTCTGGCCCTTGTAATATTTGCCTCTATTAACCTCAGTTGTACAGGAATCTGTCGGACTCTACCTAATTCCCCCATACAGAGGATATATACTTATGTGTAAAGCTAATTCACGCTAACAATTCACTGTCGCAGTAAAACGGCTATTACCGTCAAAAACAGAATGTATATTAAAAATAAAGTTTTCATTTCGGAATGCATGTATGTTTCCTAATTAATAAAGAACACAATAATATATATGTTAAATAAGGTTGAGAATGTAATTTTGATCGAGGCAATTTAAAAACCCGCTTGTAAGTGATAATGTTATTATCATAAAAATATCCCTGTAAATGTTTGGCAAATATGATGATCTTCTAAACACATCTAGAATATCAGAACAATACTACGGAATTTAAAAAAACATGTTATTTTTTAAAGATCGATTGTGTATATTTGTAAATACTTATATTGAACTATATACAGTTTAATCCGTATCAACTCGCCATTTCACTTAAGTTTCTGTTTCTGGATTTATTTTCATTTGCATTGTTTAGTCGTACAATTTACGGTGTGTCATACCAGTAATAATGAGATTTGAGCCATGAATACACTGTATCAAAAATGAATACACAAGATCCTTATTAGTTAATTCATTGTGAATTGGACAACACTGGCCTAGCTGCTGATAGGGTCTTCTCCAGAAATGAGATACACGGTAGATTCGCTGCAGCCAATACACAACTCATAGTGACACATATTTGTTATTGAAAAAAGCACCATAGAAACGTCATTATAACCATCATGTTTCTTGATATTACTTGTTCTATCGCCCGTAATGAAAGGAGGACGAGATTATTAATGGCACTATCCGGATTCTGTACTTTGATAATACTTGTTAAGATTTTCAAATACATTTTATGAACCCCCCAAACCGAAATTTGTGTAAAGCACCACACTCGTGTCACTTATATTCAACGTTATGAATGCCCATATAACGATCGTTTGGTAACGCTTTGGTCAAGATTTGTGCCCGTCTCCGCCCCTCCCCTGTGATAACCCCACCAATTTCATGTAAAACTAAAGCGGCGGTATGCATGCGCGATAAGGATCTTCATCCTGCTTTGTCCCCACGACATAAAATGTCACATTTTCACGAGACTGACACTTATTTTTCTCAATTTCTCTTGTATATACGGAAAAGGGATATATTATCTTTTATTCACATCAAATCCTGTTCATTGTACATTAAACCATCATTACAGGTTGTTGTGTTCGTTATCGGTTCAAACGACATCGGCACAAAGACCCCGGTAATTGCGCAATTTTTTACACGTGTTGTGCATGACGTAAACTACATTAGCTGAGGTTTCTTTAATCTTAATTGCTGTTTTCCACATGTTTCATTTAAGGGACTTGTGATATCGTCGAAGACATATAACATACTTATCTTCATTTTTACTTTCGGTTACAAGTACCATCTTGGAAGTATAGTTGACTCAATAAATAATACAACTCCAAACAGAGGTGGCGCTAGAGATAACCGAACGTGATATGAAGCTTCGTGTTTTCATCAATAATAACAAAAAGAGGGCAATACAAGTAATTTACGCAAATATAATTGGTTAACGCGTCTGTCACGATTGTACAAAATATCGTCATACTATCATAATGTACGATTATTTTGGAAACACACACAATAGGGTTTTGAAAATTCTAATAAGATACATCGCTTCATATTACGTTTAGCGAATTATGCTGATGAATGTACGCTGTTGAATAATTGTGTATTATGGATGAACTAACAGATTGTAGTCCAATATCAATTATAAATAACGTTAATATCAAGTTGCATCTGCAGGAAATTATTGTATCGTCAAAACAAGGCCGGTCATTTTAGGCATGTGGCCAATTGCAATTTAACTAGACACATGACAAAAAACACGACACACACTGGGGTCACCGCATTAACATGGCCAATGCAAAGCGACGCATAGCCTGAGGTTTAGACCCGGTTTAAGGGCGCCGAAACATTACACTTTGCCAAAAGAAAAAAAAAACCTTCAAAAGCAAAACACTAATTAACTTATTGCATGGCAATTTCAATCAAACTACAATAAACGAGAATACGCTTAATTTGATTAAACTATTCAACTACTTAATGGTTGTATGTTCACCAGAGCAACATAACTGTAACTTTCTAAGGCACAATGAAATGAAACAAAAACAACGTCGCATGTTTTTAATAAAATATTAAGTTAACTCCAGAAATAAGATCATGAGGGAAAATAGTCAAACCACCCGCTGTCTTTTCCTTATTGTTCTCACGACAACAAAAGCCATCATATATACTATCTACCCTCAATATAAGATATAAATCAAAATCATTTGTAGGCGCTTATCAGGATCCTCTTTACAAAGGTACCATTATAATTAATATCGAATTAATAAAACTGTTTCCTCTAAACCACTTTTACCTTTTCCGGGTTTTCAATTAGGCATTTTTTGTGTGCGAAAAAAACACTAAAAGTAGACGGACTTTGACCGCAATTTACAAACCGACCACGACCCTGCCATACAATATGTTTACATCGTTAGAAGCTTTGGACGCTCTTCTTTCCAACGGTACCATTATAATTCATATCGGACGAATAATAATGCATTTATAACCATTTTTACCTTTTCCGGGTTTTACCTAAAAGAATTCCGGACATTTCCGGGTTTTATACCTTCCCATACCAAATGTTGGCTAAATTCTAGCATCATTTTTTTCTCATGTTATTTCATACAAATTCGAGCATTGCCGGATAGTTACGTTGCATATGGAAATGGCCGTCATTAAAATTCAGAAGTGTTTGTCGGATTACACATTTACTTATGCTCATTTGAGAATAAAACAAAACGTTTACAGTTGTGTGTAATTAATTCAACGAGTCTTTGTTAAAACGCTTAACGTGATGAAAAAATGTTTTGACAATATTACGCATGAAATGCACAATTTCCACGAGGATTACACCGTTACCATAATCAGTTTTCTAAGAAACAGGCCACTATTTTATCTGATTAGAATGGTACATGTGTAGGTATAACAATAAATGCGTTTATAATTTATATAAACATTAAGTTTAACGGACAAGTGTAGTTCAGCAACGGACAAGTTAAATTTCCTGAATTGTTGTCCGTGGACAAGTATTTTTTTTTGAGATTTCGCCACCCCTGCAAATTGTAGAGTAAAAATTAAATATAAAATTCCCTAATAGGAAAGCTACCATTAAAGGACAATGACTTGTGGGCTTCATCAAAATCAATGCATGAAACAGTTATATCTTTTTCAAATGCACTCAATATTGCTGTTCCAATTTATATGCTCAGAAATGCTTCTGGATGGGCATACATCAATGAGTACTTTCCTTCAGTTATTTCTTCTAAAGACACATTAACAACACTGTCGCCCTTAGCAGGAATTCCGGACGCCCCCCCCCCCCTAAGATGTTCCCTCCCCAGACATTTCCCCCATTTTAGTTTTAGTGCTTACATTACCCCCCCCACCCCACAATAAATTTATAATGGTTTAGTTGATGTATAATCTTGATTTATTATCAAAATGATTATTTTGCTTATGTAATCTTATGTAATTAACTTTTTATATGAAGCAGCTTGTTTGTTGTTTTCTTTTGATTAATCATTCATTATTTTTGTTAAACTGTTTAAGGAGTGCATGTAAATCATTAGTAAGACGTGCACGTTGGTGTACTAGAGGAATACTAGAGGAATACATGGGATATTCTCAAAATCTTACACATGCTGTTTTAAATATAATTAAATAGGATCAATTGATGAATTAATTCAGTTTGAGTCAACTTGGGCTGGGTTGTGGAACTATAGATATTTGTTGTTTTTAATCCAATTAAATAGGGTACTATGTAACTGTCAAAGAAAATATGCATTCATACACATATAAGCCAAGTTTTGGATGTCACTGATATTTTCAATTTTACTAGTACCTAATTAAGACTAATTAAAACAGAATTGGACTTTCCTTGCAAAGTATTTATTATTAATAATAAAATAAGCTAATGTAATCAAAACATATTGATATTTTAATAATTTAACTCAATGATATTAATAATATTTAAATTTGCCCCAAAAAACTAGGGCAGGTAGATAGGAAGGATTTTTTTTGGAAAACCAACAGTGTTGTTAGTGTAGAATATTTGTAAAGCTTCTTCAATTTCAGTTTTACATTTTGTGACCTGCAACATATTCTATGCTTCTTTATTTTACTATGGTAAGTCATTAAAGTGTTGTTTATTTTTCAACTATATAATGTGCTAATCTCATATAATGAATTACTACCCCATTTAAAGATGACACCTAATCTAAATTCATTAATACAATAGTTATAATTGTTTTATTGTAACATACTATTCCACTAAAAAATGACCATCATAGAACATCAATGCTGTGCTTTTACTAAAATTTTCATTGATCTCAATTATTTAAAGAAAAAAATCTATCAGGCACTTATAAAAAAATATATAATTAGGGTGTCAAAATTTAACAAACTGAACAAGTCAATTTGAACTTCTCTTGCAATGCAAATGGAGCCACTTGAAATATCAAATTGTTCCTATACTAGTCGGCTATATAGCTATGTCTATTCATAACATGCATCAAATCCACCTTCTGAAACTTTTTAAGCGGTTTTGAAAACGCTATTTCATTGCAAACTTTCGTCAATAACGGATACATGTTTTTATACAACCGAAAGTGAAAGTACAGTTTAAAAAAAATGAATAAAGAGCGAAATTGTTGAAAACTTACGAACATTTTATTTGATACTAACATAAGACCGTAAGACTGAACAAAATTAAACTTAACTTTTACATCATAACATGAAAGTTTACTTATAAAGCAAATTCTTCATTCATCCGCGGACTTCTTTGTGTTGTAGTCATAAATGCCTCCAAAGGGAGGTGCGTGATGCGTCTAAGTATAGAGGTGACAATAACGTAGTGACGTCACCATTTATGTATAGAATGAGACCATACAAACCAAGGACAGGCTATACGAACCAAGGTCAGACTATACGGACCAATACCATACGGACCAAGACCAGACCATGAACATCAACGCCAGACCAAACGGACCAAGATCGGACAATATTGACCAAGCAAGAACAAAACCCTTCAGACAAAACTACGCACAAAGAACAGACCAAACGGACATATGAACACTAAATACGGACCAAGACCAGACCATACAGACCAGACAATACAGACCAAAATCAGACCATCCGGACCAACACCAGCCAATAATGACCAATACCAGACAATACAGATACTACGGGCAAGACCAGACCATCCGGACCAAGACAAGACCATACGTAGCAACACCAGCTAATAGACCACCACTAGACCATGCGGACCAAAACCAGACAATATGGACCACAACCAGACCATGCGGACCAGACCAGACACCAGACCATGCGGGCCAGACGAGATAATACAGACAAGACGATACCAAACAGACCAGATTAGACCATACAGACCAGACGAGACCATACGGACTAGACGAGACCATACAAGACATTACGGACCAGACGAGACCATACGGACCAGACGAGACATACGGACCAGACGTGACAATACATACTAGACGAGACCATTCGGACCAGATAATACCATACAGACCAGTTGAGACCATACGGACCAGATGAGACCATACAGACCAGATGAGACCATTCGGACCAGATAAGACCATACATACTAGTTGAGACCATACCGACCAGACGAGACCTTACAGACCACATGAGACCATACAGACCAGACAAGACCATACAGACCAGACGAGACCATACGGACCAGACGAGACCATACGGACTAGATGAAACCATTCGGACCAGATGAGACCATACAGACCAGTTGAGACCATACGAGACCTAACATACCAGATGAGACCATAAAGACCAGACGAGACCAAACGGACCAGATGAGACCATACGGACCAGACGAGACCTTACAGACACGACGAGATCGTACGGCCCAGATGAGACCATACAGACCAGACGAGACCATACAGACCAGACGAGACCATACGGACCAGATGAGACCATACATACCAGACGAGACCATACGAACCAGATGAGACCATACGGACCCGTCTAGATCATACGGACAAGATGAGACCGTACAGACCAGATGAGACCATACGGAACAGACAAGACGATACAGAACAGACGAGACCAAACGGACCAGACGAGATCATACGGACAAGATAAAAACAATACGGACCAAACGAAACCATACAGACGAGGCCATACAGACCAGATGCGACCATACTTAACAGACGAGACTATACAGACAAGACGAGATATACCATAGGATATTTCGAATCGCTTCCGGTATTCCGAATAGAAAAAATGGAAACTTTGTCTCTTCAACCTTGTAATAGAATGGGATCCTCCTTACCCATAACGGTGTTTCATTCCGTTTATATTGCACGTGTATGTCCTTGTTTTGTGTTTTAACTGGTGTGGCACTTAGACGTTATATTTTATTTTTTTGATGGCTAATTTGCATGTACCTTTAGTTTGCTAGAGCGTTTCACTTATTAACAGAACAGAACAGAACAGAATGTTTATTTACGACTTAAGCATTTACAGCTCATCGTCACAACAATATGAACAGAAAAAAAAACACAAAACAAATTCACATGCGTTAACAATACAGGTCATTGTATACAGTACCTCAGTCATATACTAGCATGGCTTAATGTGAGAATGCCAGAACACTATGAGATGGCTCTTAGTTTGCAAAGAGTATTAAAATGTAATACTTGAACAATTCACATTTAAATAATTGAATATATCTACTTTTGAAAAGATCCTTTCTCATCGAAACATAATGTAAGATATTCAGATTTTGTCAGCCCAAAGTTTAAAAGCTTTGATGCAAAACATAGCTAGACGAATTAATTCCGTTTTTTAGTTTCATTCAATAATTGCACAAATTTAAACATACTTGGTCTTCTTTGGTAAAAGTTAGGCAAATAAGAATTTCTCAAATTGTCAAAGAAAGGACACATCAGTACAAAATGGAATTCATCTTCAATTTCGTTCAATGAACAGTGTTTACATATTCGTTCATTTCTGGGAATATGTTGATGTCTACCAGTTTCAATAAAAAGGCTATGTGATGATAACCGCATTTTTGCAATGATATTTCTGAATTTCGAATTGTCCAAGATATCTAAGAAAACTGATCGTTCAAAAATAGGGTTTAATTCTTTGTAAAGGTACAATGAGGAACTTTCATTAACGTCCGTTCTCCAATTTGAAATAAAAATATCTTTTTAAACGGTTTTGAAAAAATGGAATAAAGGTGTTTATATTAACAGATTCTGGATACAACCAAACGTCGTTAAAACCAGATTCTTGTTAAAGGTTTCGAACTTTGCATTCCCAAAATTTGGAATGTGTAATCGTGTATTAACGCTTTATGTTTTTAACTTGGCAATCTCAACGTCTATAACTGGCGTCTTGTTAGCTGGAAATAAAAAACATAGTCTTCATTTAGGCAAATTCAAACATAAATGTGTTAATATGTGTTAAAATAAACAAACACAAAAATACACTATCAATAATACCGTCATTTCCCCTAAATTGCGCACACCAAATATTTGCTTTTAGTATGTTATAAAAGATTCAAATCAATGTTTATGTCACCTTTGATTAAATGAATTAAAATTAAATAAATTATCATATACTACATAATGCGTCAAATGCAAAAGAGTAAAAAAGATAATTATTGACCTCTAATGTGATAAAGGTGTTTTAAACAGTCGTATCAATGAATAATTCATTCACGATAATTAATAAGTGTAAAACCTTCTAATAAGGTACGAGCTACGTTTGTCGTTTGACAGTCATGTAAAGCTAACAATCTGAATTTTTCGTCGTCATTTGCTAAATTTTCTGTCACAATTCAAGGAAGATCAAAAATCAAAATGGCGATCGATGTTGCGAGTTCATCATAGACAAAGGCAAACACTTGTATCAACGAATTTAAAATGTTTTCAACATGTTAAAGAGTCAACATAAGGCTACTATAACTATAAACCCTCAGCAGGAGCAACCAAATTCGAATACATTTTATTGAAACAGATTTTTTTCAGTTTCCAGTTGCTTCCCTAATAATAATATCGCCCCATTCTTCCAACTTCTACGAAATATAATTATTCATTTGTTTGATAATGTCGGTAGGCAGGCAGACCGCTTTCGTTCCCGTTCAGTTTTTTTTCGGATTTTCCTTGAGGTTTATATAACTGTGTGCGTTAAAAATATATTCACAAAGTTCAAAAGACAAACACATTTCCACATGAATGGTCGATTTAAAATCTCTGAATGTAAATTTGGCATTGAAATAATTCAAAATTACCTTAAATCTTCACCAAGCGTGATTGAATAGTTTTTAACAAAGTTAGTCTTAAAACAGTTTTATCTTCCGCCGAGATCTTTTTGACCTTTTAGTGAGACCTTACCCAATAGATCGAGTCACTTACTCGTGTTTTCTGCACATTGTTCCGGCGTAACGGACCTATGAGGCACCTTAATGAAAATCTTTTCACAGGAACATGATACATGGAGAAGACACGGTAATACAGGCAAACATTTACATTGCATTGTGACTAACTTATTTCTGGTATAAAAGGTCGTTTTGTGCAAATGATTTGAGTAAAGTTTGATGCAGATCGGTCAACAGATATAGTGGATATAAAACAGACACACAACACATATGGAGGCTCAAAAAGGTCAACATTCCAAGTGTGACCTTAATATTAAGCACGTGTAAAGGGCCTATGCATTCTGAACATCGTCTAACTTAAATGTTGACCGTAAGTCCTTGAAAAATCCGCCAATGGTATGCAAGATACGGAACTCACAAATGGTATGGATACCCCCACCCCCCTTCGCGTTTCGTGGCAGAGTATTAATAATGTTACCTGCCGAGGACGTACTAAATATATGGCAATCTATAAACATATAAAACGATCTTCAACTGTGCTACTTCGCACGATAATATTATAAAAAGTGGATAGTCAACCCAAATGTAAATATATGTAGAATCTATCATGTGGTTACTTTTCCTTTCGATTAGTATTCTTCGCAAAATGTACGTGTCTAACAATGCACACTTGTAGCTTTGACAATGGCTCGGATATAGACTGTGTCGACAAAACGAATAGTTGCATTCATTAAAATTACGCACAAGATAAGTATTGATGCAAAGCATCAAAGGGCGTCGGGAATTTCAGTGTAAAAGGCACTCAATGAAGTTACACGGAACAATTTTTTTCTACTGTAAATATGAATATATTGGCCGATTATTTTAAAGAAAATAGAAAAAGATACTGGTATAACCATTATCTATGATTGTGTGTTATAACCCCCAAATAACCATTATCTATGATGTTGTGTTATAACCCCCAAATAACCTTATCTATGATTTTGTGTTGTAACCCCCAAATATTTCATAGTTCATTTCATTTACATTGGTTTCCTTTTTTTACTGGCATCCGTGTGCAGTATTCATAAATGGAACAGAACTATGTAGGTTTAAAAAAATCTGCTTCATCTTGTAAGCGTAATTTCCTATTTTTCTCAACTTCAAGGGGAGATGATTCTGAACTTATTGTTACGTTGCTCATTTGCGATAAGGGTTGAGTATTCATTGATATGAAAACACTGTAAAAGTTTTTATGTGTTTTCGACCCCCCCCCACCCTCTCACACATATATTTCATGGGCATACTAAAAACAAAAAATACTGCTAAACTAAATTTAGATTCACATCGTACATGCATGATTTACATGCTGGCGAATTCGATTTTAAAGCCTTTTTCGGTTTCAAAATTAAATATCTGGCTTATTCCGCATTTTTTGACACATGTTCTTCTTAACTTTTATTTTAATTTATATTTCTGTTGCTGTTTTGATATAATGGGTAATTCAACGGCAAAATCTGTTTTATTTGTGCGCATAATTTAGCAAACAAAGCCAACTTGCAAGAGCTTTTATACAGAAAAAAACGAAACTGTCACTGAAACAACGAATATATGAAGACACAAGGACGTTTTGCGTTTTGCGAACGTTCAAGATCAGAATGAAAGTGAAAGTTGAAAAATGAGCGGAAACACCCACACAGAAAAGTGCATCAGTGTAGTGTCGGTTTAACAAAATAAATGCGTACAATAAATTCTCTTTCTGGGAAAAGTATTTTCATATGCACTAAAGATTGCACTTTAGGAGTGGCATACGAAATGGTGACTTTTGGTTTCTGTTGCAATTGTTTTTACTTATTTATAGAACAAGAGCAATTGAATAAAGACATAGTGTCTGTATTGCAGTTCGCACGTTTTTAAATAGATTTTCTCCCCGTAAGTAAGGATGCATTTCAAGGTCGACGTAATGACAAAAATATCGTGCTTTTGGGGTATGTATCTGCGACATTCTGGGTCGTCACATAGATCCATTTCGTTAAAATCTACTTACATTATCCATTTCGAATTCTCAATACGTGTTTGCTAATGATCCCCTTGGTCATTTAAATGAATTTCTTGGCGGTATTCTCCCATTTTTAATTTAGCATATTCAATTTAGACCATTTTTTCCCTCAATATCTATATCATAGGGAAAGACCGAATGCATTAGTAAGTAATTTTATTCAAGATTTTACTCGAGTTATTTTCCTTTTTTCAAATTGTTAATTTTGCTTAATTCAAATTAAAAAATATGAATGTTACGATTCGAGAATATCGGGAGTGACGAATTTGTTCTAGAAACAACAAATAAGAATATTGTTAAACGAGTATGTTTGTTGTAATAAAACATTTGAAAAAATCCTGTATATTTAATTGTTCTGAACATTTGGAAACAATTTTTCCGAAATAATTTTAACCAAAACTATCTTTATTTTGAAGTTAACATAACACGGATAAGATATTGTAATACGCATTAAGTGCTCTTTTCATAGAGCGCGGCAATTTTAGCATAACAAGTATAGCACGTGATGTGGAAAATAACGATTGCACAAGACGCATCAAAAAATATTTGTATTGAATATATCTACATGAACCGATAGAAAACCCTTTTGATTGATTTAAACGTGAGAAAATGAATTAAAGCTTACGTATTTCTTTGATGAGCTCAACATTTTTAAAGTAGTTTACAGATGTATGTTTATATTCATGTAACAAAAGTGTGCATTTATTCACCTAAAATCTCGAGTTTTATCAGATAAAATATCGATAAACTGAAAGAAATTCCAGAAATTGTCCCCATTTACCATCTCTCTGATTTGTACGGCCATATTGGAACAATTGTCAGTGTAAAATGTTATGCATGATAAGTATTTTATGAATGTCACCGACATTATGCGATTTTAAGACGCTGACGTATTCAATCTTTTTGGTTATTTATCATTTTTATACTTACATTTTTTTCCCAACCTTTACCTCTCAACTAAGCGCATCTTGATTCACCTATATCTGTTCATAACACATCTTAAGACAATGCCTTACAAGACAAGACAAACGTTTAATTCGATGTAAGAGCATCAGGAAAGCTTTTCCGCTTGAACTCAAATGGTCGTTTACACATATTGGAAACAGATTCCTATGGACTGGATTACAACAATTCGAAAATCACAAAAAAGACTGCACTGATTTATCTGAAATATTTAACATATTTAACGCTTATATGAAGTTTTGTGCATCGTCAACTTCAAAACTATCGACGTGTTTGGTCGGCACGGTAGGCGATGCGTTTATAACCATTAACGGGCAACCGACACACAGTAAAATAAATTGGCATGGCGCGAAGCAAGAGCTAAATAGACCCACGTTTAAGATTGGATGACCAGAATACCTGTTATTTTATTTAACTCGCTTCTGAAAGTATCTGTCATTAATTTTGAAGTTTTACTGATGCATTTTCATTTCTTTGGTACTTTTCTTAGTACTAATTTGCTTCCTTTATCATTGTTTAATTGTTTTCATTGAATGAAAGTGAAATAATACCGATACTAAGTGGCCACTTACAAATCCGGCCTCGAGTAGTTTTAACTAATTCAAAAAAGTAAAAGATTCCGTGTATGTTGCAATCACTTCAACATCACGTGTTCTCATTTATCGAAATATTGATTCATGTGTTAAACAAATCTTCAATGCTTCTCTTTCTTTTGCGAAAATTGTCTTTGGGTTATTGTACTGACAACACATAAGTTCAACGGTATCGGATCCACGGAATAATTTCCGCTTCACGTTGTGGCCTTGTGGCATTTCAATAAGTAAAATGTATTATTGTATTTATTACGTTATCGATTGCTACAGTTTGAATACAAATCCTTTTGTAGAATGTTATCAAAAGTTATTAACTTTTACATAAGAGGTAGCCGTAGCGTAGTGGAAATGGTGAACGCGTAGCGACCAGGAGCTCAAGGGTTCGATACCCACTGTGGGAGCGTTCTTAAGATCTCTCATTAAGACACCTTTAACTGGTTCTACCCAGGAA
This sequence comes from Dreissena polymorpha, assembly GCF_020536995.1. Classification (NCBI taxonomy): domain Eukaryota; kingdom Metazoa; phylum Mollusca; class Bivalvia; order Myida; family Dreissenidae; genus Dreissena; species Dreissena polymorpha. Next base: position 16,332,611 of record NC_068358.1, on the reverse strand, counting down.
ACGGCCTTCATAAGAAATTTAAGTAAGCCCTAAGCTTAAGATTTATTTTATAAGTTTGTAATTTGTAATTAAAAATAAGATCAAGCGCGAACGAACAAGTCACTGCAACCTAATCCTTTTGTTTCATCCTGCTGCCATTAAGGACTTGTAAACAATATAAGGTGATAATCCTTACAAATTTAGTATCTTTTTGAAAAAATAATAAATGTCATTAAAAATAATATCCTAAAAAAACCTACAAGTATTCTCCTAAGAAATTCATTGATTTTGGAAAGTTATTAGAAAATTGTCACACGACTTGCCAGGCTTTCAACCGTGCCCCCTTTTTAAGGGCCCTGTTCTTTTTTAAAATTTAATTTCATATGTGTGTTGCGTGAGAGATTTCTTTTTTAAGCGCATGAACTTGTAGTACTTTAAGCATCGTTCTTGAAAAACTGGGTAAAATGCATTTGCGTAAAGTCTCGACACATATTAGCCTCTGGAATCCGCACAGGTAAATCGGGGACGACGCCCTCCGTTTAGAATGGATTTCCATTAATTAGAGACGTCATTCAAACCAAACATTCCATTATAACGGACATCGGACGGCGCAGGCTTATCTCGGATGACACTTTACGCAAATGCGTGGAGTCAGGTCTTCCCAGAACGATGCTCATATACTTGCACATTCATGTTATATTGAGTGGGAGAACGTGGTTTAAAAAAAACAACATATTGAATTTGTTTTCTGTTTACGATGGAGAGTATAAAACTTTAGCCATTATTGTATTTGTAGCACTGGAACAATATCATTACTTGACAGTTCGAATCACATATTTGCATGATGGAAAAAGCCGGTAAGATTTGTGACATTAACTATAACTGGACTTCGGGTTCGAATTTAACACACTTTTTGCATTGTTAAATTTCTTCTTTGCATCGTTTTTGTACTAATATGGTTTTTATCGTTCACGTCGCTGCTAAATATTCCATATTCTACATTTTGGTAAACGTGCTGTCATTTAACGTAATGATGATTGTAATGTTGCCGCAGTTCTCACAGGCTAATGACGGACCACACTTTCCGCTGTTATGGTATTTTTCGTTTGAAGAAAGAGTCTTCCTTGTTATTCAGTTTAGGCGGAATGTGTCGTCTTTGATTAAGAACGTGTGGACCCCAACTCAGGCTGAGGACGACACTTGACGCGTTCGCTTGAATCCCGCTTAGCCCAGGGTGCGGATCATACAGATAATTGGTCAGACAACTGCAGCCTCTGTTCATGTGAATAAAGCAGACCGGCGGTAATTTACAGAGACGGTATTAACTTACCTTATAAAATTTAGCATTATTGAATAAATTTTGTATCAGTAAATATTATATATAAGCTTTAGTATGAAGGATTAAGGAAATACATTTTAATTTAAAAGCAAGCGAGGCCCAATTAAATACCTAGATATAATTCGAAAGCAGGCGTACGAAATTAATTCAAACACTGAAATTATTCAATCGATATGCTTTAAGTCTGTACAGATTTTCTTTACATTTCACACAGGCATAATTGATATAATTAAAATGCATGTTTACTGAAAACGTGTGTACATAGTTTAAATATAATTTATATTTATCTTTATCTAATAATTGTGCCGTCTTTTCGCGTGTTTATTATACGCAATCCGGTAAATGCCACATTGAGTATCTTCTGTAAACTTTTGAGGTCGACACACGACATTGAACGCGACGCTTTATACGATAATCGAAAGCAGTTATTTCGAATTTCGCATTGTCGCTCTAGATATAGCTAGAAATGTTTTGTCGAAAATTGAATGTCGTTGGTCAAAGTCGATTGTTGTCCTTATAATAACGAGCGTTCAATTGTACCACGAATATTCTACGCTGGTCATAAAAGCATTACACACTATTTATCGTGTAATGCGATGCTGACCAACGTCATAGGACGTTGAATAGAGTAAAGATATCTTTCCCCTTCCGACTTTCGACTAAAATCTAGGGATTACGGCATTGATCAACGATGAACAGCGATCAAAGATGGCGTACGACAGTATATCGCGAAAATGTCATGAAACTGTTGTCTTTCGAGTGTTGAAGGGGCCTGTTCACAGATTTTGGAATGTATTAAAGTTTTTCATTGATAAATGTAAACATTGGATCTAAAAAGCTCCATTAAAAAAAAAACAAGAAGAAAATTAAAGCAAGACAAAAAAGTAACCATCAACTGTGGGCTCGAACCATCGACTCCTGGATTAATAGTCTATCGCTTAGACCACTCGACCATCAGTGCTGAAACAAAGAGTATTTTATACTTTATATAAGCAATCTTCGTAGTATCACAAAATATAACGACACAATCAGAACTCCCCAATTTATGTAATCGTTTTGCGTTGCAACGCTTTATAATTTTCAGGTTTTTAAATCGTCAAAAGATACATTTAATGGATATTTTAGAGTATGGTAAATTTTCAGTGTTACCGTATCCTCACAAATATCATAACTACAACGAAAATTTGCGAATCTAAAATATTTTTTTAAATTGTGTCAATAAAAAAAAGTGAAAAGTCCCCTTGAGCTCAAGGGCACGACACTCAACGCGACGCAAGGCGATAAAAACGGCTTACAATGATACAGAACGACGCTCAACATTATATCGCATATATCACACAACATACGTACTGCGAAATGGGCTGGATTTCGAAAAAGAAACAACAACACACCATTCAAAACAAAAACGTTTGAAATCTTTTCAGGACCATATTCCGTACCACTCGTTTTTATTTTAACTAGCATTGGTTTATAAAATTGGTCAGCTTTGTATATTTTATAGCAAAAAAAGCGAATTAATCGGGATAGAAAATTTATATCACGATGTATAATTGGTTAACGATCTGTTTTTGCGAAACTTGTATGGTCAGGCGCACCTGAATTGACATATCCTATTTCTATGTGTAACCCCGGTCTGCACAGACTATTATGGATCGACACTTACAGCAAATACAGTTAACCCGGTTAACCCAGAGCGAGGCTCAAATGTTTTACAGGCCATGAAAACCCACCGAGCGAACAGCCAGGCTATCAGCAGCAGCAACAACAGCAAATACAACAACATCAACAATCACCGCCGTCCTACACTCAGCAGCCACTAAATGTCGGACAGCCACAAGTCTATCAGCAACACGGTGGCTACGTTCAACAAGGCTATGGCGCAACGTCTGGGCAGGGTGTGGTAAGTTTTTATTGCTTTCCACACGACTGGCCGTGTTAATTTCACTTTCCTTTCACTTAAAAAATGGTAGCTCGTGGTTTGGCAGTGTTTGGCAAAGGCGAGGTAATTATTTAAGTGTTGTACACTGGATCGGTCATTGTAATTATAGTTCTTGACATAAAGATAGACGGAAGGAAGGAATGAAAGACGGACGGACGGACAGAAAGACGGACGGACGGACGAACGCACGGACAGACAGACAGACAGACAGACACACAGACACACAGACAGACAGGCAGACAGGCAGGCAGGCAGGCAGGCAGGCATGCAGGCAAACATGCAGGCAGACAGGCATGCATGCAGGCAGACAGGCAGGCAGGCAGGCAGACATGCAGGCAGACATGCAGGCAGGCATACAGACAGGAAGCAGGCAGACAGACAGACAGACAGACAGACAGACAGACAGACAGACAGACAGACAGACAGGCAGGCAGACAGACAGACAGACAGACAGACAGACAGACAGACAGACAGACAGACAGAAAGACAGACAGACAGACAGACAGACAGACAGACAGACAGACAGACAGACAGGACAGACAGACAGACAGACAGACAGACAGACAGACAGACAGACAGACAGACAGACAGACTGTCTTTATGCTGGGTACCTAATGCTAATAACATGTCATTATGCTGGGTATGAATTGGTAATTTCATATCTTTTTTATGGTACTGGAATGGTAATTAAATGTCTTTGTACTGGGTATTTCCAAGTACAAGTCCTATAATTTATTGCATTAACATGATACAATCCAATATCAAAATAAAAATAATATTGACATGGATAAGTACACATTCAATAGAGTATATTTATCATCACAGTAGAAACCATGAAGTGAAACATTATACGCATAGAAGTCGTAAATAAAAAAATGGATTCATAGTAGTACACAGTATATTTAGAGTAAATTATAAAGTATCTATTCTAAATGTATCGGCATTATATATAATTTTGGCGATATTATATAAGCTGGTACTGCATGTTGATTTTGGAAGCAATTCTAATTTATTCATGATAGGCCAATCACATTAATATAGTTTAAAACATTTCACTCTGAGCTCCTTATACATTGGTTTAACAAGTAAAAATTGAATTTATGTTTAAAACAAAATCCCTTATTTAAAGGCAGGTTTGTTTATTAATGGGCCTATTGATGTATCTACCATCTTCGATAGCAAGTTTGTTTGAAGACGTTCTGAATAGTTCAAGAGCAAATCTATATTTATTTTTATAAGTGATTTTTTTATTATTTAGATGATGAATTTATATCAAAATGCCAGGGGTGTTGTTTTTTTTAAATTTTCCTCTTAGAGTTTCCAGATTGTTTAAATATAAGATTTCGGCGTTCCAAATTTCACCAAAACCGTTGGTTTCGGGATATTTTTGTATATTCCATTTGATACGCAGTTGTTTATGTCACGGAATCTGTTTCTTAGCGAAACTCTCTTAAGCATGTTATACACTGTTTAAATTCTTATGTTATATAAATGGATCACTTGATATACCAATATTAAGTATATGAGTTTTGCGACATTAATGTAAAGAGATCCAATTTCTTCGTGGAGTGAAGTTCTTCGTGTAGTAAGTTTGCAGCACTTAACATCGCAGACAATTACATTGCCATAATCAAGAATAACATCAATGTAGTTCTGTTGTCATCTGCCGAAAACGTTCATGGGAAAGAGAGAAGGAAGAACAAGTCATGGGTGTCGACACGAAGAGAGCTGAGGCATGAGAAGTAAACCAGCCAGGAATCTAGGACAGAATACCAAAGCAAACAGGGACATTTGGAAAAAGATGAATGAGGCAAAGGATGGATGGACTGATGAAAATTGTGACACATTGATAAAGAGATGGCAAAGGGATCAGTAAAAAGGCATATTGCACCATAAATACCCTCATGAAGACAAGTCAGACTTTCTGCCGGAGAGTTCCGCAGTCCTGAACAGATCGCTCGAATACTACAACGATCTCTATTACTACCCATTTGATATCCAGGCAGTTCCAGTGAAGCTATTATGAATTATGGCTCTTAAATTAGAAATATTTGCCAAGTTAACCCCGCCCATCCGTTAACTCAACAATTCGGTAAACTAATTGCAGGCAGTAAATATTGGTCATGTATGAAAGCAGCAAGAACGCTTGAAACAAATCTGAATTATGACATTTGAATATTCGGAAAGTCGCCAAATTAATTCCCGTTCTTCCAACATAACAACGTTTTATAATTATCAAACTTTATCAATGTAACCAACGGTTTCAAACGGACGTATTTTTCGACAAGTTGATTTTTTGGGGGGCTAATATACGCATCTAGATTTATTAATGTCATATATACATTTGTGTTTCTCTATATATATTTTAGACTTCATTCACAAATTGACCCGATTTTGTGAGGAAACCTAGATGTTTTACCGATCAAATTTGAGTTTTGTTCAATGACATTGATTTTTGACGAAATTACAGACCTCTGATTACATTTGTTTCTTTAAAAAAGCTGCTTTTTTAAATAGAGGTAATGGTGTTTTACAAACACAGCTCTTGATATAATCATGTAATCTCAAATACTATAGTTTTGTTGTTTCCTCTTCATGTAATTTCGTAGTTTCCACAGCTATTTTCTTGAACTTGCAGGTTTTAGTCCAACCTCAGCCGACAGCCTTATATGTGCCGATAGTGCATCAGCCTTCGGACTATATGGTGCCTTCAATTTTTGCGTGTTTGTGTTGCTTCTAGCCAACTGGGATCGCCGCCATTTATTTCTCGATGGAGGTAATTTTAACGTTTTTAGCTAAATGTCTTCATATTGAACAGCAAATATTTTGTAGGGAGCTTACATTGATACCTAGCGTGTGCATGCATTTTGGGGATAATTGGGCGAGGTCATACTTATACTATTACTGGACAAACATTTTTAATTAAATAAATTGCGGTTTGATGCAGGTTTTGGTTCACCATTTTGTACGTTACTAGCTTACATACTTTTGCAGCATGAGATTGCATTTGGCGCCAGTGAGGCAACGGCTAAGGTTACTCCAAAAGAAAAACGCTCAATAACTTGAATTTAGAGTATTGCGTAGAAGTTATGCCTGTATGTAGCTTCAGTGCATGGGATTTAACCAATATTTAAATTTGATAAAATGAAATTACAATGAAACCCATTTCCTTTTGTCTTGTAAAATTTGAAAATAATAATCATAGTCAAATAAATACAGGAGAATTAATTACAATTACATTTAATTGTGTCGTATGTCGATCGGCAAACTAATTGTATAACAGTAATATATATCGTCAATACCAATATACACTTATTTCATGGATGCGCGGTGAACAGTCAAAACTGTTTCCCAAGGTATCAGGGATGACTTTGGTACTGTTGCCCGAGGCCGATAGGCCGAGGGCAACAGTTCCAAATGTCAGCCCTGATACCGAGGGACAACAGTTTTGACTGTTCACCAAGCATCCATGAAATAAGTGTTTTATTACCTGATCAAATTTCCAACATAAAAATAACAGCAAACTAAATTTTTATATACACACAACAGTAATCGATAAAATAAATAATTTTGACTGTTTAACTGTAAAATGACGTCATTTTTTAGACGAAATGACGTCATTATTCCAGCGGGCAACAGTTCAAACTGTTGACCGGTCAACAGTTCGATATTTACCGGTAACAGTTTAAAACACTGCAAATTTCTTTTTCTACGAGGAAATAGCAAAAAATAATAAGTTATCATTTATATAAGACATCAGGTAATAATGCATACTGTTGACAACGTGTAAACCTGCGTGTTGGATCTGAATTTGTACTTTATTTAATAATAATTAGATACGTTTCATATGGGCATTATATAGTGCTGCTTACCGGGGTTAAACCGTAAAAAGTTGTGTGCATAACGTAGCATGTCTGATTTATAATGCGTTTAATTTTATGCCACCGATTGCGTGTTGCAGACGAGGACTGCAATCGCTAATGGTGACATGACGAAAGCCAACCGGTACTCGGAGTATACCCGGAATCTAATGATCGGCAGCGTGGTTCTTGGTCTTGTCTGGATCATCATTACCATCGCGGTGGTTGCAACCAATGCCGCAAGAGCAGTTTGTTATTATGGTCATTGCTAAGATGACTCACCAGAGATGTTTTGGATAGATGATCGCGTGTGCGAGAGATTAAGAGTGCCGACTGCGGATCAATATTCGAAAATCTGAATCTTTTAAGTTCATATGAACCTCGTTCTGGAAATACTTGGCTTTATGTATGTGCATAAAGTATCGACCCAGATTAGCCTGTGAACTCCGCACAAGCAAATGAGTGACGACACTTTCGCCTTTAATATAATTCTTCTCTGAAAAAGAGTCTCTTCTAATCCAAAATCCAGTTAAGGCGGCAAGTGTCATCCTTATTAGGCTATGTGGGCTGCACAGGATTATTTGAGATGACACTGTGCATATGCATAACGTCTTATATTCCGAGAACAATATTCATATTATGTCGATTATGTTATATTGAACAATAATTTCAGTAACGATGTTTGGATTGTAGACAAGCATGTGTCAGTGACCAGTTACTCGTCAGATTCACGTTTCTGAGCTTACACATGCGATGTTTTATTACGAAATACAGCGGACTTTCAAATTTTACTGCCGGCTTTTATCGTACACTAAAAATGAAGAAGCACCATATACTCTACGTATCATTTTTAAATCGTATGCTTGTGTTAAACTTTCTTACCGGCAATTACATTTATTGCATGCCGTCTGTCATCAAGAGTTTTTGGCAATAGTTTACTGTTTAAATAACGTAACAAAGCATTATACAAATTGTGTGTGTTAATGTTCTTATATAATACACGTTATTAGATCTCAAAAGATTTGTATTTATGTATCTTCTTGCGCTGTTTTTAAAACCACGAGTTGGTTCACAATGTTAATGCTTTATTGAAGGATTTATGAGAACCATAGATAAATGTATAGGCATCATAAGAATATGATGTAATTGCGTATTCTTCTTTGTCAATTTATATTCTCTTTATTTGAGTGCATTTCCTAATTTCAATCGCTAGTATCTATGGATATATATGTATGTGCTGAAATAGGATATGTCTTATTATAGAAAGATCTGACAAAACACCGTTAAATCAGTTTTCATTTTCCATATAATTGAAAAGTGTTATCCAGTTTTTCAACACTGGTCCAAAACATAAACAATCAAACACTTGTTTAATAAAGCAGAATGATAAAGTATCGAACTCTTTTTTGAAATCGATTAGCATCAGTTGGCAAGGGATTATTTTGCATTTAGTATATATCATAATATCATATAAAAATAGTCGTGTACCATCCCCCATGCACATGTCTTTAATAAAAACTAGTTTGGTAATTGTTTAATAATTCGTTAAAGAATAACTTAGTTGTTTTATCTATCATCCTTGATGCTAGTAAATATACTGTGTTTAACGAGCCGAATGTCTTAAATATATGTGTTTGCTTTCCCTCATTTTGATAAATCTTATTATTTGCTGTTTCTGAAAGTGACCCCGTATTATAAAAACACAAATGCTTCACGAAGACAACTCATTTTTTTTTCAAAACACTTTTAAGAAATTTGCAAGGAATCGGAGCCTGGGCTTTTGTCTTTTTTTCATTTGTTTAAGAGTAACTGACACCCTGTGTACAGAAAGAATACCAAGTTACATGTCCGCTTTTAAACTAGTTACTTTTTGCAAATCGTTATGTTTACATTCGTGTTTGGGATCACAGTTGGGTTGTTTTGAATATTGTAGTTTGTGAAAAGCAGTTTGCTTTCTTAAGAATATTTTCACATTCATATATTAATGTTCCATGTTCTTTCTGAATGCAAGATATATTTTTTTGATTTTTTTTTTAAATTGCAAAACAACTTAGTAGGTTTTCTCCATAATCGTACCGGTCTGAAAGGGAACGTTTAAAATTGCCTTCCTTATTTTCCTGCTTATAGTTTCTAATTAAATTCTAAGTTCCCATAATATTTACTCATTTTCCTCAGACAGTGATTTCTCTAATATTTCACTGCTTTTATATTAATTGACTTTTTTTGTTCTTCTTGATTTTGCGTTGTGGCTTGAATAAAAATGTATTGCCTCTAATAACCATTTAGAGTGCTTCTATCATTCTATGAAAAGTTGATTATTTATGACAAACTGTTTTTGACAATCATCAATATCATTTTAAGTGTCTAAGTTTTATATAGGAATACTATGTTGCCGGTTAATATTATCTATCGATATTTTAATCAATGAAACATGATCTTTGAGATAGCAATGAGTTATAAAATTTCCATAAACCTTTCCGTGTATATTTGTATCAAATTTTATAACCATGAACATAATAGAATGATTTGATGCTTTGCTTGTTTGTATTTGAGCATTAAAAAATATTCAATAAATGATCTGTAATAAGGAAAAGGTCCAGACGGCCCTGTTGCAATGGTTTAATACGTCTCTATGTGTATCCTTTTTCTAACCGTTGATATCTAACGGTTAGATCTAAGTGTCCATTTTAACTACAACTCTAATCACAAGTCTGTTTGTATATTTTGACTACTTGTATGTGTAAACTTAATACAATCTAAAAATGGTCAATCACTATATTGAATACTCCACATATAATATTCATCGTATTACGAATTTTATCGATTGTATCAAAGACTTGCTTATAAAAGGCCCGATTTTCTGCATTTTCGCCGAATACAGTTAGAAATGTGAATTGTTTAAAACGGAAATGAATCATTTTTCCATAATTATGATGTTTAATTGAATTTACTTAAATGTGTAATTAATTTTTGACCTCGAATAGGTTGGCCGAAACTAATGAAGCAATCCTAATTATCTGGTTAACAATATATATTAGTATCATGCTTTAAAAGATACATCACATCAAATCTTGTTTTACACATGTACTTAAAATCAACCCCGTCAATCAAAACAGATAATTCGTAGTTCACTTATTTCAAAGGTTAAACAAAATAGTAAAGGCGTTTGACTTTAAGTAATAGTTGATTCTCCATATAAAGCATATATTGTAAATTGTCAAAATTTCAATTTAGTATTTATTATAAAAAACCTAAAAAACACTTAAATGTCCTGTTAAAGAGCGTAAATCTTGTAAACAGGAATTTATAAACAATAAGGAATGAACACTAAACTGTCTGTAAATCAAAGTACTTAAAGTACTGGTGGGCGATTTTGCTGAAATTTTGCGGTCGTAAAACACTTTACACCGTGATGCAAACCTTTGTTGAATAAAACAGATGGAATTAAGGAAGGGTGACAGTCTGCCAACATAATATATTATTTAGCTATCGAGGTTAAAAGTAAATGAAGCTTTTTAAAACGTCATTCTTGCACGCGCCAATTATACATAACTGCGAAACGTTTTCGAATACAATCTTGATTATTATCATTTGAACGGGTGACCTAGCGGTAATTAAATTTTGTCGCCCATATCGCGAACGCAGTTGATTTCTTTAAGCGAACGAACGTAAATGCGCTGTTTCGGTTAATTGTAGATAGTTCAGTATTGAACCGATATTACGTCGCTGAATACACCTTCCATTAGGACTACGTGCTACTCGGGTACTAATGCCACAGTAAAAAGACGTTGCCATAGATGGAACGCGCTCATTGGTTCTATTTTGTTTGCGAATACATAATCTGAATGCAAAGTGGTCAAATGCAGTAACGAACGGACAACATTCTTCGGTGTACGCATATGTTACCTATGGGTCAAATTGCAGAAGGCAATCGCCCCATAAACCACATACAAAACCCATTCTATGCAGAAAAAAACAAATCGAACATGCAATATTAAAATATATAATAGTTTTTGTGTACGCACTCAAACAGCCATTTTAGTGAAAACATATATCGACACATAGACTCTATGTACATATTTAAATGACTTAATATATGTATTTATTCTACAGATGTCGTACTTGTGTAGTATTATCGGGAAAATCACGAGGATCATTGTACTTAAAATGAAGTTATATTTTACTTGCGCCGCCAATATATCTGTGAAAAAGAAATAATAAATGTTAACGGTTCGTTTTGTGTACATTGATTTGTCATTTTTGAATTAAGTTATATATTGAAATCAAAGATTTAGATAAGTGAATGCAATGTATAACAATATGTCCGCTCTATAACATTATGGTGGGTGGGGAATATAAACTGAAAGAATTAATTTGTTTATGACAATTTTTAGCATATGTATATCTCTCATGCAGCTGTAGGGATATTTGAAGGTTTTCAATACGGATTATTTTACAATTTAGACATATAAACAACATACCATTTTATATAAAAGTTATTCAATATAACTTAGAGACAGACATGAAAACAACAACAACACACTTTACTTACATGCCAGATGTTGTTAGATAGAGAACAATGATGTAGCTGTTCAACAGCATTTTTATGAATTTATAAATTAGTTCATCTATTAGTATACAATTAGAGTGTAATGCTAACAATTTTTCAAACTATATACTTTTTACTTCATAGTGTTACAATCCATACATGGCATATATGCTATGAATGCCTTTAACCCTATATATGGCATATATTTATAATCTTTAATATTAATAATTAATATGTAATATTATCTCTTATACTCAGTTAAATAATTGTGCAAGTTATTGTATATAGTATTAAATGTTACACGTAAAACTAGAAATATAATAATACATTTCCATAGTTATAAAGACAATATTTTATCAAATACTGAATTAAATTACTCTTTAAAGTAATCCATTGGTATGCAAATAGTATATGCATAGATAATGGGAGGTAACAACATCTGAAACATATGATACAAGTTTTAATTTGTTTTGTCCCTTTCGCAAATAAAAATACTTAACAAGTTCGCTCATATAAGTCGATAAGATAATATTAAAATGCAACATTTATGGTGTTTCCATTTAATATATGTAGTAGTTACATAGATCTGTACTTATTGAATGTAAACTTTATCCCGGATTTTAACTATCGTGCACACAATAACCTGACTTATCTTAATACACATTGAGGCATCATTCTGCTAAATTGCTGATCACAGTTACGGGCTTTGGTCAATTATCCCGAATGTTTATTCCAATATCATGTGTAAGGCATATTAAGCTTGTCATAGTTATAGGCCGTTGTCAGTGACATTGCGTGATAACCCGAAGATATGTGTCTTGTTCTGAGTAAATGGGGCTTAATTCATGTGCGTAAAGTGTCGTCTCAGATTAGCCTGTGCAGTCCGCACAGGCTAATCAGGGACGACACTTTCTGCTTTAATGGTATTTTTAGTTTCAAGGAATCCCTCCTTACCGAAAATCAAGTTTAGGCGGAAAGTGTCGTCCCTGATTAGGCTGTGCGGACTGCACAGGCTAATCTGGGATGAAACTTCACGCACATGCAATAAGCCCAGTTTTATCAGAACGCGGCTCATATGTACAACATGTTCCTATCAATCAATCCAGAGGTCTTAGAGGGGTTATTGGTAAAGACGGTACATATTACGGTCACAAAACGGGATTTCATCAGTAAACGACGAACACAATTTGCAGATATATCTATTGTAGTCGTCGGTCCTAAAGGCTGAAACATATGTGTATGGACACTTTGATTGCTTAACAGAACTTCGACAGATCTGTAAATTAATAAAGATTTTTCCACTGAATGCCTATTTTGTTATTTTAAAGCGCAATTGCTTATGTTCATAATGTTTGCGCTATATAAATGCTAAAACGTCAGTGAATGATCTATCCCACGCATTATAACACCAATGAATGATCTATCCCACGCACTATAACACCAATGGTTGATCTATCCCACAAAGTAGAACACCAATGGCTGATCTATCCAACGAATTATAACACCAATGGTTGATCAATCCCACGCATTATACAACCAATGGTTGATCAATCACACGCACTATAACACCGATGGTTGATCAATCCCACGCATTATAACACCAATGGTTGATCAATCCCACGCATTATAACACCAATGGTTGATCAATCGCACGCACTATAACACCAATGGTTGATCTACCCCTCGCACTATAACACCAATGACTGATCTATCCCACGCATTATTACACCAATGGTTGATCAATCCCACGCACTATAACATAAATGGCTGATCTATCCAACGAATGATAACACCAATGGCTGATCTACCCCACGCACTATAACATCAATGGCTGATCTATCCCACGCACTATAACGCCAGCGGTTGATCAATCCCGCGCACTATAACACCAGCGGTTGATCTATCCCAAGCACTATAACACCAGCGATTGATCTATCTCACGCACTATAACACCAATGGCTGATCTATCCCACGCACTATAACACTAGCGGTTCATCTATCCCAAGCACTATAAAACCAGCGATTGATCTATCTCACGCACTATAACACCAATGGCTGATCTATCCCACGCACTATAACGCCAGCGGTTGATCAATCCCGCGCAGTATAACACCAGCGGTTGATCTATCCCAAGCACTATAACACCAGCGGTTGATCTATCCATTGCACTATTACACAAGCGGTTGATCTATCCCACGCTCTATAACACGCGCGATTGATCTATCTCACGCACCAGAACACCAATGGCTGATCTATCCCACGCACTATAAAACAAATGGCTTATCGATCCCACTCAGTATAACACCAGCAATTGATCTACCTCACGCACTATAACACCAATCGATGATCTATCCCACGCACTATAACAACAATGGCTGATCTATCCCACCAATTATAACACCAGTGATTGATCTATTCCACGCACTATAACACCAATGGCTGATCTATCCCACGCACTATAAAACCAATGACTGATCTATCCAACTCATTATAACACCAGTACTTGATCTATCCCATGCACTATTACACCAATGGCTGATCTATCCCACACATTATAGCACCTGTGATTAATCTATCCCACGCATTATAACACCAATGACTTATATATCCCACGCACTTTAACACCGGTGATTGATCTATCCCACGCACTAAAACACCAATGGATGATCTGTCCCACGCACTTTAACACCGGTGATTAATCTATCTCACGCATTTTAACACCAGTGGTTAATCTTACCCACGCATTATAACTTAAGTGATTGTTATATCCCATGCACTATAACACCAATGGCTGATCTATACCACACACTTTAACACCGGTGATTGATCTATTACACGCACTTTAACATCGGTGGTTAATATAGCTTACGCACCATTACACCAGTGGTTGATCTATCCTACGCACTATTACACCAGCGGTTGATCGATCCCACACACTATAACACCAGCGGTTGACCTATCCCACATACTTTAACTACAGTGGTTGATATATCCCTCGCACTATAACACCAGCGGTAGATCTATCCCCATATTACAACACCAGCGGTTGTTCTATCCCACACACTATAACACCAGCGGTTGATATATCCCACGCACTTTAACACCAGCGGTTGATCTATTCCACGCACTATAACAGCAGTGGTTGATCTATCACACGCACTATAACACCAGCGGTCGATCTATCACACGCACTATTATACCAGGGTTGTTCTATCGCACGCACTATAAAACCAGCGGTTGATCAATCCCACGCACTATAACACCAGCGGTTGATACATCCCACGCACTATAACACCAGCGGTTGTTCTATCCCACGGACTTTAGCACCAGCGGTTGATCTATCTCAAGCACTATAATACCAGCGGTTTATCTATCCAACGCATTATAACACCAGTGGTTGATCTATCACTCGCAATATAACACCAATGGTTGATCTATCCCGCACACTATAACACCAGCGGTTGATCTATCCCATGCACTATAACACCAGCGGTTGATCTATCCTACAAACTATAACACCAGCGATTGATATATCCCAAGCAATATAACACGAGCGATTGATCTATTTCACGCACTATACCACCAGCGGTTGACCTATTCCACGCACTATACCACCAGCGGTTGATTTATCCCACGCACAGTATTACCAACGGTTGATATATCATACGCAATATAATACCAGCGGTTGATCTATCCCACGCACTATAACACCAGCGATTGATCTATTCCACGCACTATAACACTAGAGGTTGATCTATTCCACGCACAGTAACACCAGCAGTTGATATACCCCACGCACAGTAACACCAGCAGTTGATATATCCCACGCACTATTACACCAGTGATTGATCTATTCCACGCACTATAACACCATCGATTGATCTATCCCACGCACTATAACACCATAGGTTGATCTATTCCACGCACAGTAACACCAGCAGTTGATCTTTTCCACGCTCTATAACACCAATGACTTATATATCCCACGCACTTTAACACCGGTTATTGTTCTATCCCACGCACAATAACACCTGCGGTTTATTTATTCCACGCAATATAACACCCGCGGTTGATCTATCCCACGCAATAGAACACCGGCGGTTGTTCTATCCCACGCACTATAACACCAGCGGATGATCTATCACACGCACTATAACACACGCGGTTGATCTATTCCACATACTATAACACCAGCGGTTGATCTATCCCACGCACTATAACACCCGCGGATGATCTATCACACGCACTATAACACCAGCGGTTGATTTATTTCATATACTAAAACACCAGCGGTTCGTCTATCCCACATACTATAACACCAGTGGTTGATCTATCCTACACAGTTGTTCGTCCGCGGTTGATATATCCCACGCACTTTATCACCAGTTGTTGATCTATCCCACATACTATAACACCAGCGATTGATCTATCCCGCATACTATAACACCAGTGTTTGATCCATCCCTCGCACTATAACACCAGTGGTTGATCTATCCCACACTCCATAACACAAGCGGTTGATCTATCCCACGCCCTATAACACACGTTAACACCAGCGGTTGTTCTATCCCACGGAATTTAGCACCAGCGATTGATCTATCCCAAGCACTATAATACCAGCGGTTTATCTATCCAGCGCATTAAAACACCAGTGGTTGATCTATCACTCGCAATATAACACCAATGGTTGATCTATCCCGCACACTATAACACCAGCGGTTGATCTATCCCATGTACTATAACACCAGCGGTTGATCTATCCTACAAACTATAACACCAGCGGTTGATCTATTTCACGCACTATACCACCAGCGGTTGATCTTTTCCACGCACTATACCACCAGCGGTTGATTTATCCCACGCACAGTAACACCAGCGGTTGATATATCCCACGCAATATAACACCAGCGGTTGATATATCCCACGCACTATAACACCAGTTATTGATCTATTCCACGCACTATAACACCAGCGATTGATCTATCCCACGCACTATAACACCATAGGTTGATCTATTCCACGCACAGTAACACCAGCAGTTGATCTTTTCCACGCGCTATAACACCAATGACTTATATATCCCACGCACTTTAACACCGGTTATTGTTCTATCCCACGCACAATAAGCCCTGCGGTTTATTTATTCCACGCAATATAACACCCGCGGTTGATCTATCCCACGCAATATTACACCAGCGGTTGTTCTATCCCACGAACTATAACACCAGCGGATGATCTATCACACGCACTATAACACAAGCGATTGATCTATTCCACATAATATAACACCAGCGGTTGATCTATCCCACGCACTATAACACCCGCGGATGATCTATCTCACCCACTATAACACCAGCGGTTGATTTATTTCATATACTAAAACACCAGCGGTTGATCTATCCCACATACTATAACACCAGTGGTTGATCTATCCTACACAGTTGTTCGTCCGCGGTTGATATATCCCACGCACTTTATCACCAGTTGTTGATCTATCCCACATACTATAACACCAGCGATTGATCTATCCCGCATACTATAACAACAGTGTTTGATCCATCCCTGGCACTATAACACCAGTGGTTGATCTATCCCACACTCTATAACACAAGCGGTTGATCTATCCCACGCACTATAACATCAGCGGTTGATCTATCCGACGCTCTTTAATACCAGCGGTTGATCTATCCATCATAATATAACACCAGTGGTTGATCTATCCCTCGCACTAAAACACCAGCGTTTGATCAATCTCACGGACTATAACACCAGCGAATGATCTATCCCACGCACTATGACACCCGTGGATGATCTATTACTAGCACTATAACACCCGCGGATGATCTATCCCACATAATATAACACCAGTGGTTGATCTATCCCTCGCACTATTACACCAGTGGTTGATCTATCCCACACACTATAACAACAACGGTTGATCTATCCCTCACAGTTTTTCGCCCGCGGTTGATCTATTCCATGCACTTTATCACCAGTTGTTGATCTATCCCACATACTATTACACCAGCGATTGATCTATCCCGCATACTATAACACCAGTGTTTGATCCATCCCTCGCACTATAACACTAGTGGTTTACCTATCCCACACTCTATAACACCAGCGGATGATCTATCCCACGCTCTATGCCATCAGCGGTTGATATTTCCGACGCTATATAACACCAGCGGTTGATCTATACATCATACTATTACACCAGTGGTTGATCTATCCCTCGCACTAAAATACCAGCGTTTGATCTGTCTCACGCACTACAACCCCAGCGGTTGATGTAGCCGACGCTCTATAACACCTATGGTTGATCTATCTCACGCACTATAACACCAGCGGTTGATCTATCCTACGCACTATAACAACAGCGTTTGTTCTATAAAACGCACTATAACGCAAGAGGTAGTTCTATCCCTCGCATTGTAACACCAGTTGTTGATCAATCAATCGCACTTTAACACCAGCGGTTGATCTATCGCACGC
This sequence comes from Dreissena polymorpha, assembly GCF_020536995.1. Taxonomy (NCBI): domain Eukaryota; kingdom Metazoa; phylum Mollusca; class Bivalvia; order Myida; family Dreissenidae; genus Dreissena; species Dreissena polymorpha. Next base: position 16,314,450 of record NC_068358.1, on the reverse strand, counting down.
ATTATAACACCAGCGGTTGATCTATCTCACGCAAAATAACACCAATGGCTGATCTATCCCACGCATTATAACACCAGTGATTGATCTATCTCACGCACTATAACACCAGCGGTTGATCTATCCCACGCACATAACACCAACGGTTGATCTATCCCACGCACTATAACACCAGCAGTTGATCCATCCGACGCTTTATAACACCAGTGGTTTTTCTATCCAACCCACTATAATACCAGCGGTTGATCTATCCCACATATTGTAACACAAGTGGTTAATCTTTCCTCGCTTTATAACACCAGCGGGTTGATCTATCCCACGCCCTATAACCCAAGTGCTTGATCTATCAGACGCTCTATAACACCAGTGGTTGATCTATCCTATAATCTATAACACTAGCGGTTGATATATCCCACGCACTATAGCACCAGCGTTTGTTCTATCCAACGCACTATAACGCAAGTGGTAGTTATATCCCTCGAATTGTAACACCAGTGTTTGATCAGTCAATCGAACTATTACACCAGCGGTTGATCTATCGCACGCACTATAACACCAGTGGTTGATCTATACCACGCTGTATAACACCAGCGGTTGATCTAACCTACGCACTATAACACCAGCGGTTTGTCGTTCCCAAGCACTATAACACTAGTGGTTAACCATATATCCCTCTACTTTAACACTAATGGTTGATCTATCACTTGCACAATAACCCCAGCGGTTAATCTATCCCACGCACCATTACACCAGTGGTTGATCTATCCCGCGCATTATAACACCAGTGATTCAACTATCCCTCGCACTATAACACCAGTGATTGATCTATCTCACGCACTATAACACCAACGGCTGATCTATCCCACGCATTATAACACCAGTGATTGATCTATCCCACGCACTACAACACCAGTGTTTGATCTACCCCTCGCACTATAACACCATTGGTTAATCTATGCCTCGCACTATAACCCCAGCGGTTGATCTATCCCTCGCGCTATAACACCAGTGATAGATCTATCCCATGCATTATAACCCCAGCGGTTGATATATCCCACGCACTATAACACCAGTGATTGATCTATCCCACGCACGATTACACCAGTGGTTTATCTATTCATCGCACAATTACACCAGTGGTGGATCTATCCCTCTCACTTTAACACTAACGGTTGATCTATCCCTCGCACTATAACAACAGCGGTTGATCTATCCCTCGCACTATAAAACCAGTGGTTGATCTATCCCATCCACTGTAACACCAGTGGTTTACTTATCCCACGCACTATATAACCAGTGATTGATCTATCCTACGCACTATAATATCGGGGCTCTATCCCTCGCACTTTATCACCAGTGATTCATCTATCCCTCGCACTATAACACCAGTGGTTGACAATCACACACACTAAAACCGACACACTAAATCCCTCGCACTATAATATCCGGGTTCTATCCATCGCACATTTACACAGTGGGTGTTCTACCCAACACACTATAACACCAGCGATTGATCTAAACCACGCACTATAACACCGGGGTTTGATCTATTCCTCGCACTATTTCGAGCTTCGAGATTAGTGTATTCAAACCCCATTAATTAATGACCTTAGGCGTGCGATAATATTATTATAATTGAGAGTCGCTAACTGTAAACGGGGTTAAATGCATGTGCGTAAAGTGTATTCGCAAATAAGCATATGCAGCCGGTCATCGTTAATGAGGGACGACACTTGTCGCTTATATGGTTATGTTCGTTTTAAGTAAGTCTCTTTTGCCAAAAAATACAGTTTTTGCAGAAAGTGTCGTCCCTGATTAACTTGTACGGACTGCAAGGCTTATCTGGGATGGCTCTTTAAACACATGCACAAAGCCCCGATTTTAGATGGTCGCTTAGCGTATTCTACTTTCTGCAGCGTATTCATGACGTAGTATTTTTGCTCAGTCCATTCATAATATGAGGCTTTTAATAGATGCGCCTGTCGATAAACAAAGGAAAGTTCACGGGAGATAATAACGCAATAGGTTACGCTCTCACATACACCTCAATGACGTAGTACAGGTCATTTGCAAATTAAGGCCATTAATAGATTCGGGAAAAAGTTTCCGCTTATTTATATTCTCAATTTATAAAACGTTGAACATAAGTTCAACAATAACTTCAGCGATACGATAGACAAAAACAAAAAATGTTTCATACTATACGCAACCTCGAAAATGCTTTATAATCGCTAAAACCGAAAACAACTAAATATATTACATTAAATATATTTAGAACAATAAATATCTTTTAAAAATGTAGTCGGCGTATACGCTGACTTTAAAATAAAGTTTGCAATTTACTTTTCTAAATAAATAAATACAATTAATCACAAGTTAAACTATTGTGTTGTGTTTTTCACGTGTGTGAGTAGATAAAAAATATACTACGGGAGAGCACTTTATATGTGTCCTCATATGCCTTGTGATGAGTATCTTTCTTCACTATCGAAATATATCGTTTGTTGATATTTGATTTAAACGCAGTTTTCTTTTGCCACATATTTAAATCACACGTCTATAGCGTCGTCATGCGAAAATGGGTCTTATGCGTTTTGGCAAGCGTTTGTTAAACCCAACATGTGCATTTGCGCAGTCAGGCCATAGGCGATGCTGTTCGCTATAAAATCACTTAATATGTTATGTTATTCCTTACCAGACGGAGAGATAGCTGAGTGGGCAATTTATGTGATGGGCGCATATGGAATAAGGCCCATTTTCGCGTGACGAGGGTCATTACAAATCTCATTGCGAATTGAAAATACCACATTTGAGAACAATGCTTTTTGATACAAAATAGAATTCAAAATAGCAAACTTGTTAATAATGGCAGCCTATCCACATATTTAGGAATGATTTCCAGACGTGCTGACCAAGAACGGCAAACATTGTGGTATGATAATTAAACGATTTTCTCTTATCGTGTCATTATACTATTTCGCTAATGATTGTTCTCTCATCTTGGAGGCGAAAGTGAAATTCTGCGAGATGGATTGTAACGCGTAATTGTAACAGGGCCACACTTTGTGTCGTTTGAGCATACAGAGGGAAGTCCGGAATTCCTTACACTGAACAGTGCTACATCTTTTGAATTGAGCACATACGCAGTGATGTAGCAAAAAATCAGAGGTTGTATCTCGAATCAGCATATTACATATTCGAAAATATTCATGCGTGTCTGTTGGCGTTATGTAAAAGTCACTAAGATGAAAACTGAGTAAAACAGCTATGCCTAAATAGCGCATTAGTGCTCTATACGCATGTTTATGTCAGCGTTGTTGACACCGTGTGGACTGCTCGGGTAACAAGTAAAGCATAAACAGCAATGTGTATATACTTTTATTCCTCCACATACAAGATACGAAGATAATTGTATATTTTGAATTTGTATATGGTGTCAAAAATCAAAAGTTTTGTACACGGAACTTTCATTATGAATTTATATTCTTGGTGAGATAGTTCTTTGATATTTTCTTTATATTAAGTTCTCCTTACCATTTTCATCATACTTTCTACGCTTTCAGAACGTCCAAAAAGCCATATTGTTTTTATTTTGTCTAAGTTATTTCTATGAAATAATAAGGATGATAAAAAGTGCACACAAAACTCGACCCGTGCGCTATGACACACACTCTATAAATTTGAATGGCGTGTGTTCATTTCAAACTTGCGATTGATTTCGAAAAATGAATTGCGTGTTAAATTATGCAATAGCGAACATCTTCAGTGCCTTCAGCGCTTAGATTTTATAAATTCCGGCTCATATAACAAACAACAGCTACTTTTCTCCATGCAGAAATGTTTAAGAGCTCTAGTTAATTTCATAACGTTTAAATACAGGAAATGAGAAAAGCCATTCATTTTGAACTCGAATAGCCATTAACGAATACGGGAAATAGATGCATATGGGCTAGATAATAACGTTCGAAAATCGCGGAAAGACTGTCCAGTTTTTGTTGTTACAGTCGAAGTAACAGCAATAGTTGAACTGTCAACTACTAAGCCACACGTGAAGTCCATCTTAAATATGGAAGTCTCTATCGTTAGAAATATGTAACAAATACGGACGCAAGTTGAAGTGAAAATTCGGGTTTAACAGATGTCTGTTTAACGTTGTTGATTTGCGTCTCTTTAACGTTACTGTATTGCCGTTCTATAATTCCTTCTTAATGGCTATATATTACTTACATAATTTTTATTTAATAGCATCACGAAACGGGCAGATGAATGCGACTTGGAAAATGAAATTTCGGCGTTAGTAGAAAAACACAGATGGGAAAATTGATGCATGCGGGCATTTCCTTAAGATATTTGGATAGTACAGTTTAAATACAATAGGAGCAGGGGGGGGGGGAGGCTGAAGGGCAAGCGCTTTTGCCCGAGCTATTATTGTTAAAAAATGACGGTTAAGTGTTTGTTTTTGTCCTCTTCGTCACTTTAGGCAAATCGTGTATAACTCCATCTAGATTTCATATCAGAGTAAGTGTCATTGTATTTAATTAATATCTGGAAGTATCGCTCAGTACTTTTGGTAAAAAAACTGTTGCTGGAGTATATAGCTTCCCTTATACTAATTTGTTGGCCCACTTTTGTTCAAGTTTTCATGAAAATTACAGATGAAAAACGACAATAGCCAAGTGGGCACTTGGGAATCCAACTTAGAGTAGTTTAACTATTTGATACGAGTGCGAATCTCCTTATTCAAAGTCTTCATTGTTCATGTACGAACATATTAATTCAAGTGTTATACATATTTGAACGCTTCTCTCATTGCGAATTGCTTATGTGTCCATGAATACCTAGTTCGGACTGCACAGGCTGACCCGGGATATCAATTAACGCACATGGATTTAGTCCAGTTTTTCCCAGAGCACAACTTTGTTTAATCCGTGCTGCGCTTCTGGGCAGGTCAACAATGAACAGACGGGAAGCCTTAAACTGTTACTATGTTTGTGAACAACACAATCAAAATCAAACTACTAACCTGAAAAAACACACATTAATTACAAGTATTCCTCTAAGAAATTTCTCCAAACTAGCAAGTTATTTGAAAATGTCACATGACTGGTCAGGTGTACAATTCTAACCTCATTTTATGATCATATATCTTTCCTTATAATAGTAAAAATGTAAGTCTCCGCGCATTTTTCGTCAATCATTTGTTTTTGAGCAATCAAAGAAAGTACGGGAAAATAACATAGTATTGGTTCTAAAGAATGTTCATCTGCATTCAACAGTTTTTCATTCACATAACGACGGTAAATTACTTAAGTCAAATAAAGCACATCTAAGCGTTTGGACTACTTCTATTTTAGCGTCGTCCTTGAAAAACTGGGCTTCATTCATGTGCCTTAAGTCCCAGATAAGATATATACTTCCTTTAAACGATTAGTTGAATTAAACCGGAAATTGTGGCTTTTATAAGCCTGTGCGAACTTTCTATAGATATATTCTTTATTTCCCCCCTTCACGGAGAGCATAACACATTTACAACAAGTATTTACATCATAGATATATACAATAGTTAATAATATATTTATATTAATATATGTACATGCATACAAACAATAATAGAGAGACGATTTTACAATAAGCACACGAAAACACTACTAAACTAGTCTCAGCAATATAATTGCTAAATGAGCATTCAGGCGATTGTCATCTCTAGTTGCTAGCGTCATTTCAAACAACATTACGATTTGTTCTAATGGTGCCTTTCGTGTTAATTTGATAAAACTCTTAAACCCCTTTTGGTAAATGACAGCATCCCAAAGCGATTCACGTAACAGTTCCCTTTTCGAACAAAAACACACAGAGGGCAGTAGTTTGTTGTCCGTTTGTTTCCCACACAATGAGCAGTAGGACATCAGCAAGGTTCAATGTTGGGCACACGTCCCGGATACTTTCCAGCTGTCTGTAATGTTCCGGAGCGGATAACGATCGTTGGAGCATCTGTTTCCACGCTTGCTTAGACGGGAACACGCCTGATTCTAAGTACTCGTCTCAACACGATTGCAGTTGGTATTTATGCAGCAGTCTGTAGATTTCCGCAACGAAGCCTTTAGTCTGTTTGTCGTTATTCATGTATCGTACAAGTCTGTTAATGAACACTTGTTTGGCATGGTATTGGTTTGGTAAATGACATTATTGGCCAAAAAACACTAGCTTTTTCCTGTCAATAATATTCTCAATTGAGTTAACATTAATTGATGCTAATGCAAAATCTGTATTCGTTATGGGATGAAAGTGCTGCATAGATTTGATACAAAACCGATGAGAGCGCTCAAGGCGTAACATATCGCTGGCGCCGAAAACAGTCCACATTTCACAACCATATAATGCTTTCGGAACAACCAAGGATTGATAAATTGTTCTTAAGGTGATTGGGCTGAGTGATGATAGATTAAAACCGCTGCTGCATATGTTCAGGTATGTTCCTCGAAGCTTGTTGCAGGCGTCTGCTATAAGCATTTGCGACGAAAGCCACGCATCGGCATTTATCCCCAAATGTGAATAACTTTCAGATTCTTGAACTGTTTCACTTCCAAGCCTTAACACGCGGGAGTTTCCTGTTTTTGTACGCTCATTAAAGACAATGACGGCACATTTACTTGCGTTATATTCATAGCGCCATACTCTCGAGTATTTGTTGCATATATCCATCATTTTATCAAGTCCCGTTTTTGAGTACGATATTAAGACCATATCGTCTGCGACGGTCGGCGAACAGGTGTTCATGTTGTAAATACACATACCAAACCCGCTATCCTCCAGTTGTTTGATAAAACCATTGATAAACACTAGGTACAGCAGTGGTGAGCTTTTACTTCCCTGGCGGGTACCTTGCAAAACCGGGAACTCCTGGGAACGTCTTCCATGGGAAAGAACATAGCTTTTGGCGTTCATATAGAGTCCCTTAATCGCATTGAGGCTTGTATGGTCAATGTTGCATTTCTACAATTTTTACAGAAGCCCTGCATGCCACACGTTGTCGAATGCCTGTTTCCCGTCCAGGAAGCAGACATACATCTTGGAAGAATGCTCGCGTGAAAACTGAATGCATTCTCGTAAAACGAATGACGTCATTATAGTGCCGAGTTGTTCTTGGAAGCCACCTTGTTGCATGCTTAAAGTCTCGGAAATAGTATCTTTACAACGCAACAAAATAACTGATTCATACAATTTTAAAACCACCGAGAGAAGAGTAATTGCACGGTTATTATTTGGATCATCCTTTCTTTTTCTACCCCCTTTATGGAGAGTTATTATAACACCACGTTTCATATAGTCCGGAATACAACCTGGTCTTAGCATGAACGTGAAAAGGTAAGCTAGTGCAGGGGCAACAACTATTCGTGAAAAAATTAAATGTTCATAAACGATATTGTCCTCGCCAGATGCCTTTCCTCTCGGTAGTGTATTGATAATATTTTCAATCACAATCACTTCAGGGGACACAGATGCGTTGGGGTCTGTGGTCGTGGAGAGAAGGGTACGTTCTACTTCGGTAGACATTTTCAACAACCATTGTTCGTCAAAGTCGTGTTATGTTGATGGCTTATACAAATTCTCAAAGTGGTTTCCCCATCCTTGTAGTTGCTGATCGCGGTCACGAACAACGGTTCCTTGAAATATTATTCCTCCATTGCTTTTTGACCCCGACGTTTTCCGTCTTGAGTTGACCATCCTCCAGAACTCAATTTGGTCAACCTCAGCCGCTGTGTCAATTTGTTTGTCCATGTTCGCCATGATTCGGTTTGCAGACACCCTATGTAGGTGTCTAAAAGTACGCTTTACCGCTTTGTAGTTGGTGTATTCAAAGCATTTCCGGTCTCGGTCCGTCCGGCGCGACACCACTGGTCTCGAGCAAGCCGAGAGTTATTGTGTGCTTCAGTCAGATGCGGGCACCAAAACGGTTTTAGGAATGACTTGAAACGCTTTTGGGGAAAGGATTCATTTGCACATGAGTAAAGAGTATTCGTTATATCAATATATGCCCGATCAATTTCCTGCCGGTCGAGTGTGTCCGAGCACAGGCGTTGAATTACACGGCTGGATGACAGTTATGACTGGTAATGTTCGCCATCTTCTCTGGTGACCCTTGTTCAGTTAATATATGTCTTTTGTGGACACACTTCCGATATGCTCAAACTCGAGAACCAGTAGACATTAACGCATAATAATACCGGCCTATGACGAGAAACATTAAGACAATCATCATCAATAATTTCGGAAAATAGTACAAGGTCAACAGTTTGAACAGGCAAACACATATAGTATATTGTAGTTCTACAAGTACTATCGTAGATGACAAAGGTGCAGTTTGATCCGCGACACACGGGCAAAGTGTTAACCTCTAGCATATTACAGTCATCTAATAACCTACGCAAAAGCTGAGGGCGGGGATTATTAGCTGATATACATGTTCTTATGTCCGCATTGAAATCACCCATCAATACTACAGTAACGTTATCAGCGTACTGGTTATATATATCGTATAATCTCCAAATATAGTCAGCAAAAATATCTATAGAGTGGTTGGAGCAGGGTAAATAGACCTGAAAAATATACATATACTCGTTTGCGGAAATTAGCATCTGGATACTTGCAATGTGATCATTATCAATATCTAAAGGTGTGATACAATAATCATATTTATTTTGCCATATGATCGCTACACCACCTTTGCTCATTCTTCGCTGGTATTGCTAAGCTACTGTCACAAACCACATGACATCTATAATTGTTTGAGAGCGAGTCCACCCCCGGAAACACGACATGCTGTGAGAAGTTGGACATGCTAGGAGATGAAGCCGATATATTTCAAAGAATTTCGGTAGGGTAAGTTAATCCAGTTCTATAATTGTTTAAAGGCATTTTTGAAATAAAATATACCTTGGTTCATGCAAAGGAGGTATTACCATGTATGTTAGAAAAATCCTGGTTATTAATATTCAGGATTTATTGAAATATGGCTATTTAAAGTCGAGGATGCAGGGATTTGTCCCATATTTAGCACTTTATTTACAAATTTCTTTAAAGGTATGCTAGTGAAAAAGTTTTTTCACCGACAATTATATTAACCAATGTCCCCGAGTAACATATCCGCCAGGGTTTCTTAAAAAAAGTTCGTATTGGTGGAAAAATTCGACTTTACATATGATTAAAAAAATGATATGACATGGTGTTGTACAAATATTTCGAGATATGACATGTGTAAAGTTCATTTATAAACTAAAAAGCTCACCATTACAGCTGATTTATGACCACTCTGACGCACTGTAGATCATGTTCATGGAACTTTGAGGTTTTAGAATGATATCCGCTCTGAAGCTAAGTTAATTTCCAGCTAATTTGTATCTTTTTTTATTGTTTGAAAATCACTGTAAATGTAAAGAAATTGATTCATACAGGTAAAAATATACGTCCGGTAGGCAATCTAACATTTATAATAATAACAAACTAGTTCCAATTATAAATAGGTACCCCATGTTATTATTGATCATATAAATATATTTACCCTTAAGATTATTATGTTTTATAATAATATTGCTTAATAAGTTAATATATTTTCGAGCATAAAACATTTGAAGAGAGAGAGGCAGGAAAGGACGGAGAGAGCGAGCGGACGGACGGACGTTCTAACAAGAGGCACATTATGGTGTTATTCCTTTGATGTTTCTTTGATCTTTTAAACCCCACAAGTATATATCAATCCCGTAAGAGCGATTATTTATGGAATGAACCTCGTTGTGTCAAGTGTACAGAAAACCGGACATAAAGAACCCCCTGTTGTAGCTCTGGTATGTACGGACAGACACTGACAGAGACAGACACAGAGGAGAGAAGCAGAGTGAGAGACATTCACGACATGTATGCGCGAGCCGTAAGTTAATAATCTACCTTAAGTGGGTTACGCGACTTGCAAACTAACTGTACGTCGTACTTAATATTCAATACGATATATACAGTTTATCCATGACGTCAAACTTTAAATGACTTGTAAAGTAAAACACATACTAGGCCGTCATTTAATGAGTATAGCGATAAAAGACCATAGCTATAAAATTTAAATGCAATCTTGACGATTTCTCTCAATATACGTTTTAGCTAGTATACAAAAAGAGGATGCTTTTTAATAAATTTCAGAATGTAAAATCAGATAAAAATTCGCATAATTATAGAAAAATTAGAAATCTAGTAAATAAAGAAAGAAATCTGTAAGCCACTACTTTATAGAAAGATGCTCGTGGGGAAGTAAGAGTAGGGATTTTTGGAACACTATCAAACCATTTTGACAAATAAAGGAACTATCTGTAGAAAAAAACACAGTCTAATTAGAAAATGAAAAACTTATTACAGACCAAAAAGAGATATGTGACATTTTTAATGATTTTTATGTTCATGTAGCAAAACAAAATTGGTGATAGTAGCGTAGTTTTTGATGATAAGCTTTCCAGCATTGAGAAAAGTGATAGAATAATGGTAGGTAAAGAAACGAATATGCATTTTAAGCCAGTTAAAGAAGATTTTGTGATGAAACAATTGAATACTATGAATGCTAGGAAAGCCACAGGCTATGACAATTTATCTGTTAAAATGTTAAAATTATCTAGTCCAATTATTGTTAATCCACTCTCAAATCTTGTAAATAGGTCATTCAGTGAATGTGTTTTTCCAGAGTGTATGAAAATAGCTCAGGTAGTCCCAATACATAAGAAAAATAGTACTCTAGATAAGGGAAATTATCGCCCCTGTTAGTTTACTCCCTATAACGTCAAAGATCTTTGAGAGAGCCATGTACACACAGCTGCTGGATCATCTAGAAAATATCTTTAACCCTATGTTAAGTGCCTTTAGACCAGGCCAAAGGTGCAGTACAACCCTTCTCAAAATTGCAGAAAACTGGAAACGGGCTCTAGATGAGGATAACTATCTGGCAACTGTGCTCATGGACCTCTCGAAGGCCTTCGACTGTTTACCTCACAATTTACTTATATTAAAATGTAAACATTATGTTCTATCTGACCCTGATCTTGATTTGGTAAATAGTTATCTGTCAAACAGAAAACAATGTGTTTAAATAGGTGATAACTTTATTACTTTCGAATCAATTATAAAAGGTGTACCCCAGGGCTCCATTCTCGAACCGCTATTCTTTAATATCTTTATCAATGACATTTTTGGATTTGTGAATCAAAGTGATTTATATAATTACGCAGATGACAATACTTTATCTTTCAAAAGTAAAAATCCTGCCACTTTGGTTAAAACTCTAGAAAATGACAGTTTGAAACTTATCAAATGGTTCAACGAAAACCACATGAAAGCCAATCCTGAAAAATGTCAAGCAATTGCTTTCGCGAAAAAGACACACAATCTACAAATATCATTTAATCTCGATGGCGTAAATATAAAGTGTGATGAGGAAGTCAAACTACTTGGCGTAACCTTTGATTTTATGCTAAATTTCAATACCCATATAACAAATATATGCAAGAAAGCTGCCAGATAATTAAATGTCATGAAAAGGATAGGTAGGAACATAAACAAACTTGGAAGGCTTACTATGTACTATTCTTTTATTATGTCAAATCTAAATTACTGTCCATTAACATGGCATTTTACAGGGGAAACTAATACCAAGAAAATTGAAAAATTGCAGGAAAGAGCATTACGTTTCATTTATGATGATTATTCAATGTCATATCATGATTTATTGCTTGTATCTGGGCTCCCATCTCTTAAAGTTAGAAGAATGAGAAGTGTGGCTTTAGATACCTTTACAATATTAAACAAAGAAGGACCCAGTTATCTACATGATCTTGTTAAATTTAAAGACTCTAAATATAATTTTATGTATGCTAATTGTGTGAAACTTCCTAGACCTAGAACCGAAATGTATGGCAGGAATTCTTTCCGTTACTCTGCAGCCAGTATGTGGAACTCTCTGCCGGACACATTCAGACAGTACTCTTCTTACAACCAGTTCAGGTTCCTGATCGACCAATGGAATGGACCAGATTGCAACTGTTCTGCGTGTACCCGGTAGGGAGCGATGACATGCTGGCTGGCCAGATATAATACAACATTGCATTATGTTACCCTGTACTCTGTAATGCTTATCTTTTTGTTCATTTTACCTTGTGTCTATTAGTTGCTGTATTTGCTTGCTGGTATCCATATGTTTTGCCTTAGTTTTCTACTATTATGTTCTAGCAGTATCCATATGTTTTGCTTTTAGTTTGCTATCATTTGCTTGTTTGTACATATATGTTTTGCCTTTAGTCTGCTACTATTTTGCGTGCTTGTATCAATATGTTTGCCTTTAGTCTTGCTACTTTTTGCTTGCTTGTATCTATGAGTCTAGTTTCCCTCTAGTTAGTTTTCTCCTGCGGGACTATTATGCATGTTTGTCGTTATGTATGTAGAGAATGTTTCTGCTCAATCCTTTGCTGCAGTACCATATATTTGAGTTTCCTGTGAGGTAGCTGCTGATCAGTCTTCTCCAAATCCGTTTTGGGTGGATAAGTGTTTTACAATCTCTTTATTGATCACACTTTGTGGTTATTTTAATCTTAAGCGTCTTACTAAACCACCTTTTAGGTCTTCGTGGTCAAGATCAGCAGATACCCCACACGTTTTAAGTTTAGTTCTATATTCTGTTTTATTTATTTTAATGTATTTCTTACCAAGTTCTTTCAAACTTATGCTATAACGTGATATGCATGTATGTAACTTGTTATACTTTAACCTCCTCCTTCTCCAGAGGATGATAAAATACTATGTGTCAAAATGCTTTATATTCATATTATAGAATACACACTGAAATTTGTGATATTAAACCTTATTGTGCTAAACCTATGTAAATATTCATGATTAATGATTCTAGTCAGATTATTTTATTATATTTTAATGCTATATAATAACTATGTTGTTTCAAAATCTGTATCTCCAGACATCTATGCTTGAGTAGGTTCAATTTTAGCAGATTGCTCGTTTGATTGTTTTGTCTGTATAATTATCTAAATAATTAATTGACTGACTAATTTGATAAAAAATCGATTTCGTTATCCAATGTTGTGTTGCCATGTATTGCTCATTTTGTCATGTTAAACAGTTTTAACTTTTTTTAATAATGGTTCTTAAGTTATGTAGTTGTATACTGTATGTGCTATTGTGTTATCATGTAAATGTTGAGTTTATAAGTCGGTTTTAAAAGCTCTTCAGAGCGTGTGTTTATATGTTTATATACCCGACTTTATAAATAAATATAACTTGACTTGACTTGACTTGACTCTCTAATGGAAAGTATGCCTTAGTTTTAAATGTTAAAATTGGCTGAACTCTAGCTTAAAATATTCCTTCAAGGCTTGTGGCTTCATCAACTGAAAAATGCGTGTTATCTATACAAATACACATAAGAAGGAGGCGTGGATTGGGTTTTGAGAATAAATGTTTACATTTTGCATATATCACTACCAAAAAGAACGAAAAGAAACAAACATTTACACGCGTGCATTGTCGGCGATGTTTGCAAAGCTGTCAATTTGAAGTCATGTATAATAGATCCAAATTTAGTTCACATTTATGAAAGTCTACCGCCCATAATTGGAACTATAGGCACAAAATATTATTATAAATGTTGAGTTTGCTTACCGGACATATATAATTTTACTTGTATGAATCAATTGCCTTACATTTACAATGATTTTCAAACAATAAAAAAGATACAAATTTGCTGGAAATTAACTTAGCTTCAGAGCGGATATCATTATAAAACCTCAAAGTTCAATGAAAATGATCTACAATGCGTCATAGTGTGCATAAATCAGCTGTGAGCTTTTAAGTTAATAAATGAACTTCACACATGTCATATCTCGACATCTTTGTACACCACCATGTCATATCATTTTTTCATCAACACGTTGTATGTAAAGTCGATTTTTTCCACCAATACGAACTTTTTTAAGAAACCCTGGCGGATATGTTACTCGGGGACATTGGTTAATATAATTGTCGGTGAAAAAACTTTTTTTTAAAGAAATTTGCAAATAAAGTGCTAAATATGGTACAAATCACTGCATCGTCGACTTTGAATAGTCATATTTCAATGAATCCTGAATATTTATAACCAGGATTTTTCTAACATACATGGTAATACCTCCTTTGCATGTACCAAAATATATTTTATTTCAAAAATACATTTAAACAATTATAGAACTAGATTTACTTACCGTACCGAAATTCTTTGAAATATATCGGCTACATCTCCTAGCATGTCCAACTTCTCACAGCATGTCGTGTTTCCGGGGGTTGAGTCAAAGAAATGCACATTAGAGTAAGAAAGCCAATGCTCTGATATTCCGCATATATCTATTTTACGTGTGCGGAGTAAGTTACACAAGTATGAGGAGCTGGACATTATACCAGTTGCATTCCACGTCATTATATTGATTCCTATGATTGAGTAAAATAACATAGTAACTATTGGTTCTACCGAATTTTCATCTGCATTCAACAGTTTTTCATACACATAACGACGGTAAATTACTTAAGTCAAATAAAGCACATCTAAGCATTTGAACTACTTCTATTTTAGCGTCGTCCTTGAAAAAAACTGGGCTTCATTCATGTGCCTTAAGTCCCAGATAAGATATATACTTCCTTTAAACGATGAAACCGGAAATTGTGGCTCGTATAAGCCTGTGCGAACTTCATATGCTTGTATGTGATGACACAGCATCAAGCAAAGTTTCACCAGAGCGAGGTTCATGCACTTAAACATACTTGTTTGTATGAAGTGTGAACACGTGGTTTTCAAAACAACATATTGATTTTGTTTCCTGTTTTCGAGGGAAAGTATACAGTATTTGTCATTATTGTATTGGTAACAATGGGACAATATCATGTACTTTGCATTGCGAATTTTATATTTGCATGATGGGAAAAGGCGGTAAGATTTAGACCATTTTCTTTAATTGAAACGCGAGTACGATTAAAGACACTTTTGTGTACTTTTAAACTGCTCTCTTGCATCGTTTTAATACTGTTTTGAACTCATACATTTGTCATCGTTCATGTCGTTGCTCAATATTCCATATGTACTTTGGTAAAATTATATTTACATTCTTATTTAATATGAAGTGAAAACACAGGTATTTAAAGCTTTTTTATGTCCCCCACTATAGTAGTGGGGGACATATTGTTTTTGCCCTGTCTGTTGGTCTGTTGGTCTGTTGGTTGGTCTGTTGGTTTGCGCCAACTTTAACATTTGCAATAACTTTTGCAATATTGAAGATAGCAACTTGATATTTGGCATGCATATGTATCTCATGGAGCTGCACATTTTGAGTGGTGAAAGGTCAAGGTCATCCTTCAAGGTCAAAGGTCAAATATATGGGTCAAAATCGCTCATTTAATGTACACTTTTGCAATATTTCAATATTCAAGATATCAACTTGATAATTGGCATGCATGTGTATCTCATAGAGCTGCACATTTTGAGTGGTAAAAGGTCAAGGTCAAGGTCATCCTTCAAGGTCAGAGGTCAAATATATGTGGCCGAAATCGCTCATTATATGAGTACTTTTGCAATATTGAAGATAGCACTTTGATATTTGGCATGCATGTGTATCTCATGGAGCTGCACATTTTGAGTGGTGAAAGGTCAAGGTCAAGGTAATCCTTCAAGGTCAAATATATGGGTCAAAATTGCTCATGTAATGTCACTTCTGCAATATTGAAGCTAGCAATTTTATATTTGACATGCATGTGTATCTCATGGAGCTGCACATTTTGAGTGGTGACGGGACAAGGTCAAGGTCATCCTTCAAGGTCAAACGTCATATACGGGGACATAGTGTTTCACAAACACATCTTGTTTATTTTAGTTATTTATTTCATTTTAACCTTTAAATATGTTTATTATTAAATCTGTATTGTTTGAACTGATTACATCAACAATTTAAAAACATAAATACAAATATTAACTTGCCCTGGTTTCGTATCCGGGCCGCCTGAAAGCATATGCATATGCACTACCAATACTCCTCGCTGGTTTTTAACGGATTAAGGAAACATTTGTTTCGAATCATATGTGATAATCATAAAGCATTTCTAAACAGGCATCACATTACTATGTATACCTAACTCTATATTTGTATGTTTGAAATCAAACGTCCTGATTCACAATTGAATAAGAGAAGAAGTGATTTACAGGCTATCAACACCAACCGAGAAGGGGTAGGGTACCTCAGCAGCAGCAGCAACAACAACAACAACAACAACATCAGCAACAACCGCCGCCCTACACTCAGCATCCAGTTAATTACGGACAGCCACAAGGCTACCAACCACATGGCTTTCAGCAGCCACAAGGCTTCCAGCCACAAGGCTTCCAGCCACAAGGCTTTCAGCCACAAGGCTTCCAGCAACAAGGCTTCCAGCAGCCACAAGGCTTCCAGCAGCCACAAGTCTTCCAGCCACAAATCTTTCAGCAACCAGTTGCCTACGTTCAACAAGGCCATGTCGCGCCGTCTGGGCCACTCGTGGTAAGTGTATTCTGATTTCAACATGATAGATCATGTTAAATACACTTTCTTTACACTTACAAATACCAGCTCGTTGTTATTGCAATATTTTACACACGTCATGTAATGGTCGTACCAGTTTTACACTGGGCATTTCATTTTTGGTTAATTTCTTTGTACTCGTTCTTCAACATATAATAATATGTATTTTTAGACATACAGACGGACCAAGGACGGACGGACGGACGCACGCACGAACGGACGGACGGAAAAAAAAGACAGAGGGACAAACAGTCAGACCGATAGACAGACAGACAGAGAGACAGACATACAGATAGACATACCGACAAGCGGACAGACAAACACACAAACAGACAGATAGACAGACCGATAAACAGACAGACAGACAGACATTTAGTTGTGTGAAAAGTACACCGAACCGGTCAGTTGACCGAAATTTATTTAACCGCATGTTAATATTGTATTAAAAAATATTTGCAATATATATTTTGTCATTATTTATAAAGAAAGAACGTGTTGTTTTAAACATTATTTATTAAGATACTTTGAACTTGACATATGAATTAGATTCATTGAAAAAATAAGTTGCTAAAAACTGTTATGAATTCTTCTCCATAGATATCCCTAGTGCGTTTTAGCACATTTAATCCGTCATAGCAATTTCCAAATGGAAGCGAGTGACACACTGTTTGTACATTGAAGTGTGTATGAAGCGACATTATGTTTATTTAGATACATGATATATAGAGCAGGAAGACAGCAAGACTGATACCTCAGTCACAAATAGAGACCGATCGCCGTCCGATCAGCGGCCGATGTATTTTTCCGCTCATCGGGCTGGCGATCGGGCGATGATCGCACGGGCATCGGGTCATTTTGTGGCATCGGGCGGCGTCCGGATTAAGTCTCACTTAAAATTTTACCCGACGTCGGGCCCGGGAAGAGTCGTATTGAGATCGTAAAAAGATCGGACGATCAACTCACGGTTATCGCCCGGCAATCGCCCGACATCGGATTCATCGTACGCGTATCGGCAAAAATCAAGATATTTCACAGGGACATATACATCGGCCGGCGACCGTCCGATTGCCGGAGTGAAACGAAAAAAGAACACTCGACAATGTAAAATATGGTTGGCTGCCAGTTAAGTAATTTTGGGAAGCGCTTTGAAAACACGATATGTCGTTTTACATTTCGAATTCTAGTTTAGTTATGTTCAGGGTTAATTTGTTCACATCCAAAGGGAAGGTTGTTTTTGTAAGAGGACATGAGGTATTTCCAAACAGATTATTCGCAGTGCTGATAATGTAGATGGAAATGGTTTGCAGTTTCAATTTCTCCACATGACGAAAGAAGACAGTCTACTAGTAATATTTGGAATATGTCATTTTTAAGGGAACTGCACTCAGGTTGCAAAATGAGGATTTGAACAGCCCTTGTACCAAAATTAAATAATTCAGACGGTTGTTAAATATTTGAGATTTTTGCTAAGAGAAGCTTTAAGGGAACAAAATGGGAGATAGTTGCAAGTCTGGCGAAAGGTATTCCACGCACGTATGGCAGGTTGGATAAATGGGCAGGTACTGAAACGTTATTTCGAAGGTCGTAGCGTTTTTGTTGTTGGAGTGGAATGAGATTTTAGAGGTATTCTGGACATATTCAGTGTTTCATTTGTAAATGAGAATACATCTGTGTTTCTTTCTTCTTTTTGAAAAACAATTCCCATTAAAGATTGATAGAGAATCAATGATACAACAATTAATGGCACCGGTACATATTCTTGATTCCTCATATTGTAAACTGCGCTTAATTCGTAAGAGCAGTTACCCCAGATTGCGTCTTCATGTTCACAAAGCGGTCGGATAAAATGAACATACAATTTGTCGAGGTAAGACCTGGACAGTGTGTGTTTCAGAGACCTCAAAATGCTTACTTTAAATACTTTAACATGCTTTGTTTAAAGCTGCAGATATGTGTGCAGTCCATCGTGTATCGTTTGACAAATTTAAGCCAATGAGTTCATGTTGTTTAACTGTCGTTACTGGTACATTGACAAAATATAGTGTTGGATGTTTTGGTTTATTTCGTTTCCGTGACAATACTATTGATTTGCTTTAGCGGGATAAAGAGAGACATTTCAGGACCATGCATGAATAGACGCGATATCGTGATTTCGATTCTTGCGTCCTATGAAGGCGTTCCAACAAATATCACGGTGCCTATACTATGTGATTTTTTCGGACCTGTGTTAGGAGAATAAAGCGCGACCCAGTTAACATTTTTAAGGATCTATTTTAAAATATTTCACCATTTTTAATGGGGTAGAGTAGACAGCCAGCTCATTCATAAGAGTTTTCGATAGATAACATGATCTTTTTGAGCAAATAAGTATTTTTTTCAGTAAAGTGCAACCGCGCGTTTGAACGATTAGAAAAATGTCGGATCAGTGCGGGGACTTCATATTACAAACGCGCGGTTGCACTTTACTGAAAAAAAAACACACTTATTTGTTTAAAAAGATCACGACACCTATATAAAACTCTCGCGAATGAGCGGGCTCTCCTCTTTATCCTATTAAAAATGGTATACTGCGAAACCATTATTAATCCTCAGGCATTAATTTTCGTGTATTTCGTCAGTCGACCGATTGACGAATACAAGATCCTAACGAACAATTATGTCCCATATTTGAATTTTACCTACTCGTAACTGTAGCTTTTTTTGGAATTAGTTTATTGAGGGTTGTTAAATAATAAAATCAAAACTAAATTTGATTTTCTGTTGGGCCCATACAATTTCCATGGGAACTAACACTTGTTTGGATCAGTTGCTTAAATTATGTCTGTCTTGATGCGTTCGAAATATTACCGAACCGGTATTTAAAAAAGAACCTATTACACCTTGTTCGAGAAAGACAATATTTCACACTGTTGTTTCTGAGAGCGATGGTTTGTATCGGAATCTAAATGACGTAACGATCTTTTCATGCTGGTTTCTTCAGAATAAGTGAAATGCTGTTAATTAAACGATTGTATGTTTCGCTTTTAGGTACTCACGGTCAAAGTAGAAATGAAAAATCAAAACCGGACATTTTAAGAGCATGCAATGAGGCATTAATTGCGAGAACAAACACAGAGACGTGTCCTGTCTAACTGTGTGAAAGGTATTTGTGTGGTGCAGATATCTAATGGCCCTATTCCACTACGGAAACAAGCCCACGATTTGCTACGATGTATCACATTTATTGAATCGTGAAGACTCGTAACAGTCTACGATTCAGTAACGACACTTGTACGATTGAGTTACGACGAATCGTGGGGTTTGGTTGAAGTCCCGCGAATAGGGTCGCGACTTCACTACGATGTGTAAGAATCTACTGCGACTGTACTACGAACGATGCAGATCGGTCACGAATAAACTAGGATCTCACCGAACGCACCCATGAATAAGGCGCCAATATCTATTGATATTGATCATTCTTTACAATGTGACCTACATTCTGCTGTGTACATGTACATATCCATAGGAGGCGGAGTTGCTCCTTTTGGAGGACTTTCTGTGCCTTCTTCTTCGATTGTATCCTTACTTATCTTCCCCATGCCCTTGTCTTTTATTGCCATTTTTGATTGTAAACAAATTACCTGTTATTCATACAAAGCCCTAACAACTGAAAAAAAAACAACCGAGAAGCTATGTTTATATACAAAACCAATTATCCGAAAATCGTACCAGTTTCGTAACTGAATCGCGAGAATCTAAGCGGGCTCGCAACTCACTCGGGGTGAACTCGTAAGAGTCCTGACAAAGTCGTAGCTGATTCATAGACAGATCACGAGATCACCGATTTCCCGATTAGGTCACGAATTACCTACGATTCCATTACGACGCACAGGAACGTACTACGACGCTGTTACGAGTCAACTGCGATTAAATTCAGTCTTGGAGGTCCTGGCAAAACTTTAAACACGTTTTAAATCTGGCTACGCTTTTTCGGGAGCTCACGAGTTGCAGGAATCACTTACGACCGGTCCACGACTAGCTACGAATGAGTTAGGAACATCGCCGATTGAGCTAAGAATGTCCCCGACCTCAAAATATTGGAAATCGGGACAAATCGTAGGGAATCGGGTCGTAGTGGAATACCCCTATAAAGCCCTGCCAAAAACTGACGCCGACTCCTATTACGTTTTTGTGTTATTGTTTATAAGGAAATAACTTTTTAAGATAAACGAGGATAACAATAATGATTTAATTGATTATGATGATAACCATGATGGGACTAACAGGTGTTTGTACAGGTAGATCATGGTTATAATAGGTTTTGTACTGGGTAAATCATGGTTATTACAATTTTTTAACGTACAGATCAATGTACATGTCTCTGTTCTGGTACTGGTACTCAGATCATGGTAATTGAAGGTTTGTTTTGGACAGATCATGGTCATTACAGGTCTTTGTACTGGTAAGATAATAATAATAACGGGTCTTTGTATTTAGAAGATCGTGGTGATTAAAGGATTTTTTTACTTGAAAGATCATGGTAATTTCATTGCATTTCATCCGACGTTTGATAACAATTTTAGTTCTTTTCATTTGACGGATCGTTGTAATTATCACCTTTTTACTGGAAAGATCGTTGAAATTAATGTTATTTTTACATAACAGAGCGATGATAGTGCTGTTCTTTACACAGGACAGATCTAAATAATTACACTGGGCGAATCGTAGTAATTATCAATGCTAACAGAGCTTTGTAACAATAATTCTTTACACTGGCCGGATCTTTGTAATTACACTTGCTAGGACATTCGTGGTGACAATTGTTTTATAAACACGACATATCGTGATAACTTTGACACTTTACACACGACATATTGCGGTAACGTTAGCCATGTGCATACGATATATCGTGGGAACTAGACACACGAAAGATCAAGGTCGATATACCGTGGTAACCATTGCTATTATCATCAATAAGTTATTGCCGTAGGACATATCGCAGTTCTTACAGTTAAATGGCATACGACGGATCGTGGTAGCATTAGTTCTTAACACGAGACAGAGAATTTAAACTTTTTCGCTTGTTGGATAATTGTTACTGAACTCGAATAAAATGTTTTCCTGAAAATATTTCAAGAGGTTCAGCTTGAAGGTTTGAGAATTTTTTTTCAGAAACTGATACTCCTTATTCGTTTAATAATTGTTTCATTATATATGAGTATTTAATATTATAAAAGAATACATTTAAAGAGGGGCATATTATGTGAACAACTTTTGAGTGTGGCGGGCTGCGGCAGGTGGCGGCCAGGAAAACGATGTCCACTCATTGGATCAAACAGTATGAATAGGATCATCATAGAACGTGGTGGTATATTTTTGGACAAAATATCAAGTTCGACTACCTGTTATATCGCTTGAAGCACTTGTGAGTTATGACCCTTGTATAAGAAAAATACCAAATTAGCCTTGTTCAGTTTAAATATTAACATCATGAAACACGTTAAAATGTGTATTGGCATACAACCCTGACTGAGTTTGATATCCAGCCATTATAACTGAAGAACTTTTAATTATGGCAGTTTAATTATTAAAACTTGCTTAATTTACATCGTCTGCTATCAAACTCAAACTGTTTTTATCGGATTAGAAGGAAAGTGCGTGAACACATTATCGGAAATACTAGCTTTGCTGAGCCCGAAAACCATCATGAAGTAATTCTGAATTAAGACTCTATTATAACAGTTTTCTGGATTTTTTGGCAATGCTTGCATACATCGAGTTGAATTTTGGTATGCGAGTCTTCCTAAATGACCTTGACATGTAATGTGAGGTTTGTTCCGGTCCATTGATTTTTGGCAAAGTAATTTGCCTTCTATAAAAACCGTTTTCTTGAGTTTGTTTTTACCTAAGTAGGGTTCACTGTGTTTCACAAACATATGTCTTGTTTTATATTAACCATGTCCGCTATCTTATTCAATCATTTTAAATCGGATCACCATTAACTTTGGTGAAAATATTTTCTTTAGTAAAGCCCTAACAACTGAAAAAAACAACAACCGAGAAGCTATGTTTATATACAAAACCAATTATCCGAAAATCGTACCAGTTTCGTAACTGAATCGCGAGAATCTAAGCGGGCTCGCAACTCACTCGGGGTGAACTCGTAAGAGTCTTGACAAAGTCGTAGCTGATTCATAGACAGATCACGAGATCACCGATTTCCCGATTAGGTCACGAATTACCTACGATTCCATTACGACGCACAGGAACGTACTACGACGCTGTTACGAGTCAACTGCGATTAAATTCAGTCTTGGAGGTCCTGGCAAAATTTTAAACACGTTTTAAATCTGGCTACGCTTTTTCGGGAGCTCACGAGTTGCAGGAATCACTTACGACCGGTCCACGACTAGCTACGAATGAGTTAGGAAAATACCAAATTAGCCTTGTTCAGTTTAAATATTAACATCATGAAACACGTTAAAATGTGTATTGGCATACAACCCTGACTGAGTTTGATATCCAGCCATTATAACTGAAGAACTTTTAATTATGGCAGTTTAATTATTAAAACTTGCTTAATTTACATCGTCTGCTATCAAACTCAAACTGCTTTTATCGGATTAGAAGGAAAGTGCGTGAACACATTATCGGAAATACTATCTTAGCTGAGCCCGAAAACCATCATGAAGTAATTCTGAATTAAGACTCTATTATAACAGTTTTCTGGATTTTTTGGCAATGCTTGCATACATTGAGTTGAATTTTGGTATGCGAGTCTTCCTAAATGACCTTGACATGTAATGTGAGGTTTGTTCCGGTCCATTGATTTTTGGCAAAGTAATTTGCCTTCTATAAAAACCGTTTTCTTGAGTTTGTTTTTACCTAAGTAGGGTTCACTGTGTTTCACAAACACATGTCTTGTTTCATATTAACCATGTCCGCTATCTTATTCAATCATTTTAAATCGGATCACCATTAACTTTGGTGAAAATATTTTCTTTAGTAAAGCCACTTCGCTAATCAGGCAAATCTTATGAAGCTATGTTGAATATTGGTCCAAACATACTAAAAATATTGTTGTCCACCCTTTTACTCAACGACTTTTAATCAAATCACCATCAAGTAAGGTCATCAACAAACTGTGCCCATAAATACTGGAATATCCTATTGGCCATGTACGATAACTAGCTAGATCGCATGAAGCAATAATTAATGGCATTTGCATTTTAAGAAGTATGTCAAACTAATATCCGTTCCCTAACCCCAAAACGATTTTTTAATTGTCAAACTTTATCAATGTAAGCAAGAGTATCTTTTGACAAGTTTTACCTTTTTTGTTTATGTTCAAGTATAAATTTATGAATGTAAAATTTATTCTACACATTATTGAATTCGACGTATATGTTTTATTTTGAGAACATCACCTGATAGACGGTATTTTTTTTAACCTTTTCACAACTTCAATATCCGAATATGTCCGTTGAAATGTTCATACTTCATAATTTTTTACTTTAAATTGTTTGTAGTTTCCGACGCTCATAATTTAGTAGTTTCCAATAATCATACGTTTTGTGGTTTGCAATACTCATGATTGCTTACTTTTTAATTCTAGTATATTTCAGTAGTAATTGTTCTCAAGTTTGTTGTTTCCAATGCTATATATATATATATATATATATATATATATATATATATATATATATATATATATATATATATATATTATTGTTCAAAAATATATAGGTCCAAAATGTCCAATAGGTGCCCAATGCTCATACAATTTATAGTTTCCATTTTTTTGTTTAAATTATTAAGAATGTGTAGTTTATAATTCTACTACTTTAGCAATCTTATAACAATTCATTTCGTAGTTTACGTTGCTAATAATTTTGCAGTTCCCAATGCTCATTATATTATAATCTTAAATGGATAATTTTGAATGTCTATTGCATGTAATTGGGAAGGTTCCAAGGCTAGTCTCTTCTACTTTAGATTGTATCCCAGCCACAGCCGACAGCGTTATATGTGCCGGCAGTGCATCAGACTAGGGACTATATCGTGCCTTCGATTTTGGCGTGTGTGTTTTGCTTCTGGCCGACGGGGATCGCCGCCATTTATTACGCTATTGAGGTATTTGTGCAACTTGTAAACTAATTGAAAAACGGTTTAAGCTTAATGTCTTGATTTTGGAAGGAGGTATTGCACTGTAATTGTTTATGTATGCAGCTTACATTTATAACTAGCTTTGGAGTGCATTTGGGGATAGTCGTGCAAAGTCAATGTTGCTGATACGAAAACTAGACAAACGGTTTCCATTTAATAATATGTGTTTTGATGTAGGTATTTTTAACATTGTGCACGTTTTAGCTTGCATGCAGTTTCAGCATGACATTGCACTAAAGAACAGTTGGGTCAAGGTCACCGGAAAAAAAACGCTCATATGCTTGCGTATTGATAAAGTAAAGCGCACACATTTTTGGAATATATAGCTTGATTGCAGACCTAAATTTAAGAAAATTAAATTGCATAACCCTGAAACCCGGTTTCGTTGCATTGCCATGTTTTTTTGTAAACGGATAATTATATTTAGATTTTTGAAAATCAATGGGCAATTGTTATTCAGGAAACAATATATCGTTAATGGAAATGGATAATTCAGGAAACTTGTTTTCCTGTTTGTTCGCGCTGAAATGACATTGGATTATTATATCATATATATATATACGTTTTTATGGACAACCTTGCTGATCATTGCATATTCCATACAAAGGAGGTATACAATAGGTTGCAGCTTTGATTTATTACATACATTCTTTCATGCCAGGGAGTGTTTGTTGCAGGCGAGAAAATCATTTGCGAATGGTTACATTACGAATGCCAACCGGTACTCGAAGTATGCCCGGAACCTCATCATCGGAAGTGTGGTGTGCGGCGTTGTTATCATCATTGCCACTGCCTGGGACTTAGGAAGTAAATAATGCCGAAAGAGCACTGGCATATTGACCTTATGGCAGTTGCTTACATGAATCACCAGGGATGTGTTGGATGAAGATCGCCGATATCGGAACGATGTCGGATCATTATTACAATTAATGCGCACAATTTTAATATTGAAAGTTCATATGAACCACGTTATTTGAAAACAATGCTAAATACATATGCGTTTGGTGTTTTTTTCCAGGTTAGCCTATGCAATCCTAACAGGCTAGTCAAGGACGACAGTTTCCGCCTTATTTAATTTTGGTTTTAAAGTGAGTCTTTTCTAATCGAAAATCCTGTCAATCCGTTAAGTGTCGTCCATGGTTAGCCTGTGTGGACTGAAAAGGCCAACATAAGACAACACTGTACGCACAGGCATCACGTCCAGTTTTTTTTTCCAGAACGATTCTCATATAATGTCGACGTGTCTTTAATGAACAATATTTTAACGGAAGTTGTTTGTATTGTAGACGTGCATGTGGCCATTTACTTGTCGTAAAACTGTGATGTTGTATAACGAAAGACAGTGGCCGTTTTTTTATCTTGCACTAAAGATGAAAAAGTCTCAATGAAATTTATTTCGTTAAAGAAAGTTTATTAGTATTACTGAAATATCGGAAGGTTTTGAGTCCAAGGTCCTCACGTGCAACATTTCTCAATACATTAAATATTGATTTTTTGTGTGTTTGAAAAGCTTTTTTCTAGTATAACTATTATCCTCACTAATAATAAATCAATTGCGGTAGAAGTATATCATCTTCTTAGTTCGTCTAGTACACGGTGATACTTCAAAGAAAATGGAGTTTATAAGCTCAAATGCTAGTGTTCTTCTATGGCAATTGTTGAATCAATATAACATATCACACATTAGTTTCAAATACAACACGTAAGCACTAGTTTAACAACTTCCTTTAATCAGGGACCCGTTACAAACTTTGTTTGTATCGGTCCCTAATCGATATTTACATATTTTAGTAAAGTAAAAGTTAGCAAATAAACATATAGTGTGTAATCTTAAATCAATGGTAACGAGAACTCCGAGCGGAAAACAAGTGGAAATTTAAAAATAGACATGAGTATACAATACACGAAATATGCATTGAGTGCATTCAGCTTGCACTATAATGGTTGGCGCTGAAGAAAATCAGCTCCAAAACTTAATGTTCAGACATGTTAATGTATCCGCCTCAATTTGCCTCTAAAAAAATATTCGCGTGGAGACATTTCATACAGAAAACTGATAGAAGCGGCGTGAAATGAACAACAACAAAAACTTTCAATGATTGGGAACATTGTGTTCAATTGAAATGGAATATATAAAAATTGTCAAAGTTGGTTTTGAAGCCTCGTAACTCAAAATGTTTTATATTAATTTTAACGTAATATTGTTTCTGCTAATATTACGAATTCATCTGAATATAACGAATACATCTTCTAAATTTGTCGATTTCGATTTTCAATCAATACAATCTTCAGGCAGCGTTAAGAAACGAAGCCATTTAAATACATTTTGTGGTTTATCGTCTGATTGAGACGACAAAAGGGTTATCTCTGCTCAAGGTCCGCCACGCCCGTCCTCTACGATGCCACCTCCGCTTGTCCCGTCCCTCATCCGACGATGTAGTGAAACCACTATCCACCCACGTACAATTACCATTCCGCTTACCGATCCTTCCTAGTTCTGGGAGTCAGCGAAGTCAGCAGAGAGGACGTCCGGGTCGAGGGATGACTGTACTCGCTTAATTAACAGAGCCGCCCGAGGAAGTTCCCATATCTGACCTTCCTCAGGCGATCAAACCACTAGCGACCTTCGTACAATTATCATTCCGCTTGGCGATTCCTCGTAGTCTTCAAGGAAATCTTCTGCGAGTGAGTCTCGCTCCGATCGAGACGTGCATGCTCCAGCTGCTGGCCGAGCTCAGTTAAACTAATGAATACTATTTATCCCACTTTTACAGCGAATTCGGTTGATTAAAGCCTTGTTTATTAAATTTCGGCTATAATCAACGGCACGAAATGACGTCATCAACTGCCGAACCGGGACTACTTTTTTCCCACGCACCTCGTCACCTGTATTTGCCAAGTGCATCAATAATAAAAATAATCTCAAATGTGTGTCTATCTTAATGACCTTAACACAAATAAAAGTAGAACAAATATTGTCATTAAACTTCAAGTATTAGGTAAATTTAACACTATTTTGCAAATAGGTTCTGTTGTTGTTGCTCCCCTTTGACGGAGTCAGTTCGAGTTGCTCCCCTTTGACTATAGAACACAATCGTCTGCGAAATTGTAACCCCTCACAATGTCTGACGAATTTAACAAAGTCAATTTCTCATTAACTTGGGATGAATTAAATAATGAAAATGAGCAACAAGCAACTGGAACAATGGAATTAACACTAAGCCAGTTCCAAAAACAATATGGATTTGATCCATCTATTTTGTTTACAAATGAAATTGAATTGACAATTGAGAATGAAACCAGCCCCAGTAGTAACTTTGGTTCTGATGCACCATCCAGTAGCAATGCCATCCCCCCAACTTTAAATCCTATTCCAGACATGCATGACAATAAAGAGTTCTTAGATATTAACCTCACTGATGTTGGTGTTTTCATTGTCCAAAATGAAAATAAAAAGACTGTAGCGAAGACCTTGTCTGACAGAAACACATTTAAAAGGTTTCTAATGTCAAAAACTGAATCAAAAGAAATCCACCACATAGAACCAACTCTTCTTGATGAGTATTTGGCCACTTTCCTGTTGTCCCTTAAAAAGTCGAATGGCACAATTTGAACCAAGCTCCCTCCGAGGCATCATTGCTAGTGTTGACAGGTACCTGAAACGACATTGCTATGGATGTTCAGTCATGACAGGGACTGGAGCCCAATTTGCACTCACAAGGGACAAGACAAGACAAGACCATTTATTTTGTAAATAAAGGCCACCGGCCCAAAATACAATATACAGACATGTCATATTTTACATGCATGTGTTGTGAATAGTTTTATGTTTAAACTTTTGGCACTAACATATATATAAATAATACAATTTCCTTCAATGTCAGATCATTATTTGTTTTCATCAGATTAATAAAATCTATTTCTTCTCTGTTTTCTGTATACCAAGAAAAAAGGTGAATGTTACGTTCTTCGTGAAATTCAGAACAATACAAAAATACATGAAATTCGTTTTCAATGACACGTGTGTTTTCTACATTAAGACAATGTATACAATATCGAAGACCATGCTCTATGCCAAGATGTCGTCCAGTTTCAATGAGAAACTTGTGGTTGGAACATCTGAACTTTGCAAATGCTTTTCTATAGAAGAATGGTATTTTAATCGAAAGATATTTTTCTGGTTCAAGCAATGATTTATACATTCTATATGTTTCACATCGAGACGAGTCGAATAAACTCCCTGGCCATTTTTGCGTGTTACAACAAAAAAGGCGATCTTTAAACAGTTGTAAATTGTGTTAATTTACAAACTGTACTCGAATATGCGTCCATCTGATTTTTATTCAGATCAATTGACACTGCATCCCAGTGGGTCTTGCGTCAACAATTGGGTTTCAACAAGCTAGGCCAGATGCTGAAGGCAATGACAAAAGACGCCGGCTTTCCCGAGCACAAGAGAATAACAAACCACTCAGTTCGCAAATTCCTGGTCCAAAATCTTCGAAATGCAAACATTCCACCCAATGAAATCATGGGCATAACAGGGCACAAAAATGTCCAGTCCATAACTAATTATTCCACCATATCTGTTGAACAGCAGCAAAAGTGTTCCAACATTCTTGCTCAGTCCAGTAAATGTAACAACCCAACAGCTTCCTCTTGTTCACCTTCATGCACTGAAACTATGGCCGAAATGCAGCCTACACAACCACTGTCTACCGTTGAACAAGTTGATCTTGATGTTCGCCCCACCCAGTCACTTCACCAGCAAATGTCTTTCTCTCGTTTGAACAACTTTGCCTCACACATCTTTGGTGCCACTTTCCACATTTTAATTTTAATGTATATAATAAGATTGAATACAAGTTGTTATTGTTATTTCGTCACGAAATAACCTACTATAACAAAGAAGCAAATATTTTGCACCTCGTGTTCTAGTTGATAGTTTGAATTTCGAATTGTGTGTGATGTTAGGCTACGTTGTATACAAATGTAGTCCCATGTATATAACAACTAAATGTTATATTGATGTTATAAAACTTTTAGATTTGCAATCTAATCTTAATAAAATTGCTATTAATAACGCACGACTCTTTGTCACAGAACGATATTCTGATTTTTAAAAATGACAATTTGAACAGCGTAATTTTTGGAACGCGGAGTTATACACTGACCTTGGTTACACTACAGTCATTATCAAAGTAGAACAAACACTCATGAAAACTAATTTTGTTAAAATAAAAAGGTTTACTGAATAAAAAAGTGGGATAAAAGTGGTCAAGGCTCGTGCTTTTTGTTTTTTTAAGCCTCACATGATAAACCTGATCTATAATCAACACTAACCTATTATTCTCTATATCATTTTTACAGTTACCTTGATTTTTTTGGCAATCGCCATTTTCTTTTACATTTTCAAATTTAATCGCGAGCTGACAGATTGAATTGCTTTTGGCGATTTTGTCGATCGCAAACGCTAAAATAAAATATTCTGACTTTGAAATAAAATAACAAAAATACGCTTTCAATAATTAAATTGATCAAAAAGATTTAAATTGTTGTTGCTGCTTTTTGTCACTTGTTTTTCGCATATTCACTGCTTAAATTTGTGTAATTAATTGCACGTGTATTCAAACCACACGTAAATGTTTGTTAATAAAAATTATACTATTGGAGATTACATCATTTGTGACCCTCAATTTGCTTATTATGAGTTTAATATATGGTATTCAAATATTTGATAAGCATGCAGTTTTCTTTCGACATGCAGTTTTCTTTCGACCCATTCAAATCATACTTTTCTAGCCGCGTCATGCGAAAATGGGTCTTATGGCGCGTTGGCTAGCGTAGCTAAACCCTGTCTGTGCAGTTGGGCAGTCTGGTCAGGAGCTGCGCCGTCCGCTTTAAATTACGCAGGTATCTCCTGACCTACTTCGAGATGCTCAGGCTGGACCATATCTACGCTGCCGCATATTACATTCGACCCATTTTCGCATGACACGGATCTATAAAAATATATTTGTTTCTTATAAATGGAACATCTTATCACAATACTTTTCGATAGAAAATGTAAGTAAAACTGTGTTATTTATAGTAAACTGGCAAATTTCGATAGCATTTCAGTCTTACAAGAACGACTCCCATACCGACTAAAGAGTACGGCAAACATTTGTGGTTAGATCAAGAAACGATTTCCGTCTTATCGATAGTCCATTTTGTCTTCCCCGGACGATTTAGTTCCGAGTCAAAATGCGAAGTATTATTTAAATTTATCATACACACACAATAATATCGAAGATGAGTTTTAGCGAAAATTTATAAATTATTTCCGATTGTAACAAATTTCCCCAACAATTATGAAATGGAATTCATATGAATATAACAATAAAACGATTTGCTTTTAATATTTTTGCTTGATTTTTCCGTTTTTCTTCCGTTGATTTGATAAAGAAACGGCTGTTATTAAGGTTGGTAACAAATAGCCTCATCTGCGCAAGTGTATGTGTGAATTTCAAAGTTCATGTAGAAGACCTGCTGCAGATTTCCCAGCCGTATCAGATCCCCCCGCTGTACTACCAGTCACTCAAGCGCTATCAACGAGGTTACGCAAAAGACGCTTGATAGTGTATTATTGCATAAACTCTATCTATAATGCCCTCTGGCGGGGTGCAGAAACTTGGCAAAAGGAGGGCTTGAACGGGAGAAATCGTGTATTAACAGTGCGATTCACGTGCCGTTCAAGTCCTGTTATGTGTTTTTCATATCCATAATCTGGTCCACACGCAGTTACCTCCCTTCTCCAGCCTTCGACGACTTTCCAAGCATAAATGGGGAACTGAATAAGCACCAGTTTCCTCATGCATGGAGGGATAATGACTATTTCAATCCACTTTTCAAGTTATACCATCTGCACTCTCTTGACAACAGCTTTATTTTATTGGCAACGTCAATGAAGTTATGGTTATTTACTCAACACTTTCAAAAGACTGCTGTAAATGGAAGTGTTTATGGACCTTCAACGTTCTTGCTGTAAATTCCAAAATTATTCCTCATTTCTTACTTTGCGCGGCTGCATTTCAACTTTGCATTAATCCACTGTTTAAACACATTTTAAATCGAAAACTGCCTATCCGAATTTAAAGCCTCGTCATTTCGGATGATGACCGAGTGAGGCATATGTAAAACACAACCTTGAACTGTATTGAAATAATCGAATTATTTTGTCGATGTCGAATGAACAAAACACATTGTTTTCAATGTTATTTAAAATTAGTTTGGTATGTGTGATTTGTTTATGCAATAATAGCGAAAATACACATTTTCTCGGACATGATCATCTGCGGGCGCTCTCAAAATCCGTTCCTGCCCTCGTGCTGCGCACTCGGGCAGGAACTGATTTTTCGAGCGCCCGCAGATGATCATGCCCTCGAAAACATGTATTATCCCTATAATGCAATCTCGACATTCCGAAGTGGTTTTATTTTCCCATATCTATTAATAGCATCAGATTTGGAATGAACTGTGCTGCAAACAAATACCACTTGTGGACTATTTGAATCATTCATAAATTAACTCTTCCGCGACACGGTTAGCTAAAAAATGTTTTCTTACTTTTTAATAATACACGATCCTTTCAAAATTATGTTATTTAACACGATATTCATATTATGTGTCAATTTGTAAATTATTATAGTTCAAGAACTGAAACAACGCCGCGAATTATTTCTCCGTGCGCATGCGGCGGTGATCAGGTTAAGGGTCATCGGCAAAAGTGGCATGCAAAACTTGCTCTTAACCTTAGTTGTTCGCTTGCTGATTTATTTTAGCTTATAATCATCGATATTCTCCTCTAAAAAAAATAAACACGTTCAGCCTCGTTCGATTCGTCACCTGATATCTAAAAATAGCAACAGCGGTAGTATTGTGAAACTGGTTTATTGAGACAAAACATGAAGTATTAAACGCAATCTACACTCACGCTCGATGTAAGTAATGTCAAATAATTATATAAAGAGGGTAAATATCATATACACGTGTGGAGCAAATTACTATTTAAATATAAAGTATTAAATGCAACGAAAGAAATATATCTAAATGTACATGTGTATTCACATAAACCTGTAATTCATCGCAAATTACAGATTAATTTCCCGAAAACGCCCACGCTCAAGTTCTTATCAACATATTTGATCGAGTATCTCGCTGATGAAAGTAGTTGTTACGCTGGGATGAATCTCGGTGGTGCGTGCCGGAAGGCAGAACTCGCGCAAGGTGTATTGTAGGCCTTATTTGACCCGCAAATTATGGTGAATATTCTCTCTCCTTTAAATATGTTTCGATAGTCTTGGAGCACAACCGATCAAAAGTCAAAACATTGATATAAGTGCATGTATATGTCTGCTATACATCATAAATCTCTCAAAGTTAGTTTGGCTCCCACGTGTAGAAGTATCGGTGTAGCTGTACATGTCATTTAAAACATTAAACTTTATATCGTGATGTTAGAAGATATTGTTTTCGCCTTTTTGACATATGCATTGCGTCAATTCTAAGACATGTATTTTAAGATTTATCTATAATTTTGTTTAGCTAAGACAGCTCGAGTGTTTTCATGCATACCAACTACTAAGTGTTCGAGTACAGCAACCGATTACAAATGGAATTTTCAACATCATCTATTCTCAATAAAAAATTCACCAAGAAAAAAATTATCACGAAATTTAAGTCCACACATTTGTTTTTAATTTCCATAGAACTATAAAGTGCCACACTCAACTGTTTAAAAAACGTTTAAATGCTCTGGACGGATTTTCAGTATCAAACGAGTTAAATTATTGTTTACGTGATATGTTTTCTGTAAAATATGCTTAAACTATTGGATTGTAATAATTCGTTCAATGACGCAAGTGCGGTTTAATAAATAAACTGGTTTGAAATGGCTAATGTAGAGTGCGTGTATTTCAACATGTTCCCGTTTGTCAATAAAGTATAAATATACCGCCGTTACGTTATATTGTTAAGTTGCGACAAAATTGTAAGTTTAGGATTTTGTAACACAAACGTTCATGATGGAAAAAGCCGGTAAGCTTTGCTAACTATATTATAGCTTAAACTTGCCTAAGATGAAATTTACTTATTTATTTTTAAAATAAAAATTTTCACATTTAATAGTGTATTGCTGCATTTAATTATACTTATTTAACATACAGTTTCCAACATGTTGCATAATCATAAAAAATATACTAAATTAAATACTATAATGAATTTGAACAACAACATCAATGTTACCATATGTATGTATGACCACAATTCATTATGAATAGTTATTGACTGGACACAAGTTTGTAATAAACACAATCTCTTACTTGTATATTGCTGTGGTGGGTGATGACTGATGAGTATATGGATTATATTTTGAAACTGTTTTTTTTTTCTTTGAAAAAAACAACAACAACGGCAACAAAACAAAAACAAAATAACAACGTTGCATCGATTATATTATATGCAATAAATAACCCATACGGTGTTATAGCATGGATACAGTATTAGTACTGCTTATGACAAACATGAAATATATAATATGGTATAGGGTCTGAGTAGTCTCTTTGCTGATCATATTGGTACTCTTTTTATTTTGGGCAATCAGAAAATTAATCAACGACATATTTTTATATCATATGAAGACATTAATTGCATACAAATTAAGCTCTTAATTTTGTGTTGGAGATGTTTCCAATGCAGAAAAACATTTTGTGCACAATCTGATTGTAAAGAAATAAACATTAACCAACAACAAACTTAACAGTTAATATATCTGAACTACTGATTTAAGATCATCTAATAAGACTTAAGTCATTTCAAAATTGCTTAATGTTTATTACTACAGTACATGTAAATTTGATTCTATTCGAATAATGAAACTATTTTTAAATTGGGTGTGCACGATTATGTCAAATATTTATGAATTTAAATAAAATGTGTAAAATGTCTGTGCAGTCGAATTCGCCAGCATGCATGTACGATGCATGTACGATGTGAATCTTAATTTAGTTTTAGTGCAGATTCGTTCATACGACACAAAGATACAATTTTTTTACGGATCATTTTAATTTCCTGCTACGATATCTAATCATACGTCACACAAACACTAACTCCGAACCTAATAAAAAGACGAATGCTTCGGTTATTGTAGGAAAATATGTACGAAATATCATCGTCACAATCGGCTTGGGGCGCTAATTTGCCTTTGCTGCATTTTATAAAATTCGTCTTCAAAGTATACTTTTTCTTGCCTATTTTGTGTTATTGTAACATATTTTGATCAGAATATTACAATTTAACACATATAAAAATCGTGCATACCCACTTTAATGTTTTGAGTGTAAAATATGTTAGAAAAGTAATTCAACGGCTTTCAATTCAAATTGCCTGAATAAATAATTTCACAAAGGCTTATACCAGAAAGTAATGCGAACATATTATATGTAAATCATTGCGTTAGAAAGGTTAAAATCCTATTGCTTAAGTATCCTATATATATTGACATTTTAGTGCAGATAATAAACGTATGTAAATATCAAAGCATAGGTAATTTGATCTAGACATATTTTCTCATTTTGAGATCGGCTATATTTATAACCGGATTTCAACGGAATGTGTGTAGGTTAGATCTATCATGTAATACAAAGATAGCGCTCCCAATGAAAACACCGGTCCTCCTACTTTGCCGTGAACTGTTACCAACACTGGCATGTTTACCTGTTTAACAATAAGCGATGACGCAAATTATGTCTATTTATAAAGACTACGTGCAGTTTTGCAAGTTGTATGTACTTGATGAATAAATTTGTTTACACAGCGTACAGTTAATAGTAAAAATAGACTTTAACATCAGACACGTCTTATAAGGACCGACTATGAAACATGTTTACAATGTTTTTAACAAAAAAGACTTATGTTGGAATGAGAAGTAAAGCTTATACACAGCTTTTGTTGGATTATTGGTTTTCATTATTTACAACGATTATATGGACAACGATTATATGGACTACGTGCGTTTTTTAAACGGTGTTACAGTGAGAGTCTGCGTCCATGCTTGATGCACATGCTTGATGACGTAAAAATATACCCTTTTTGTCTCCCTTGATTTTTTTGAAAACGCGAGAGTCGACAGGCGATATTATTACAGCGATATTTGAACAGTCGAAATATCACGTGTCGCTTCGTGTATCGCGCAAAATATCGAGTATCGCTTCGTGTGTCGTTTGTCGCGATCTGAAATTAGACCGCGATACACGAGATTCGGATAATATGGGCGATATTTGAAAGTATAAAATATCGTGTATCGCTTCATGTGTCGCGCAAAATATCGTGTGTCGCTTCGTGTAATGTGTGTCGCCCTTTGAACGCGAGACACAATATTTTGCTCGATACACGAAGCGACACACGATATTTTGCGCGAAACACGAAGCGACACGCGATATTTACCACGATATATCGCCTTTTGAGCTTCCTACAACAGGGCGATTTTTCGTGGTACATTCTCGCGCGTCGCTTCGTGTATCGCGCAAAATATGTGTGGCTTCGTTTGTCGCGCAAAATAACGTGTATCGCCTCGTGTGTCGCCCTTGATGAAAGAAGGCCGAGATTATAGATGGCACTATACGGATTCCGTACTTACTCTCATAACTTACCAATAGATATAATGAATCGTTGTATAGACCATGTACGCATTACCATGCCCTCGCATTGCAATTGCGAAATAAACACGATCGGACAATCCTATGTAAATTCTTAGTGCTACATAAACAAGAATCCCCCTCTGTAAATTGGGATTTCGACATACACACGATCGGGAAATCCCCCTTTACGTGCAATTGCGACATACACACGATCAATTTAAATAGGGAAAACTAGTTTTAATAACGACGCACACGCGATCGGGGAATTCTCCGTAAATTCTGATTTACCACCATGAGGATGGTCAACAGCCGTCTTAGACCACATATGGAAGACTTCCGGAGTCTTAAATCTTTTCTAGGGCAAATATTATAATAAACTACATCAGGCCCAATTTCCAATAGGCGTCAAAAGTCAAATAGAGTACTTAGCTTGACTATTTTACTAGCCAATATTCTAGGCTACTATTGACGCTAAAAGTTTGTGCATATTGGTAAGGACCAAGTGACTACAGATTCTCGTGTCTTCGTTAATATATATCACAAAACTTTTTCAGAACGTGTTTAGTCTCATTAACTCGATGTTTTGTTTGAGATATGGGACATACGTCTTCACTTTCGTGAATTAACGACCAGACCCGGTATCGTTTGGCAAATATTTGGCCCGGATCCGCGGGTATTTTTCGACCCGTGAATCCGATTCGTTGTCGGGTACCCGTTTACGAAGCAGCTTTATAAGCACTGTGAAATCAAATAACAGTTGTGTAAATTTGGTATATTCCTTGTACGTAACATTTTAGCTGTTTCATTTAAAAGCATATTTGCGTTTCAAATCGTCTTTAATGACTCGAAACAGAAAACAAAAAGTATAGTGCGGCATAACTAACTACATTTTGACGATTTGTCGACAAGAAATTGCTTAATGGAATATGAAGACGTTTTTCCCTCACTTATATAGTTTCAGTTGCGATGTAAGTTTCGAAGACATATGCATATAAAATAATTCGTCGTTAAGGAAATGTTCCTTCGTATATAATGTTGAATTGTTGACAGCGAATTTATACATTGCGATTTAACCAAATTTGTTAATTGTCATGCACATAAAGAATCACATTTTGTTTTTTAAATGTACACGTAAGTCACATTTTTAGCACTTTCTCCATGAACGATATAATGTTACTTTAATTTAAAGTGTGTAGACAATTTAAAATGTGTATAAATAAACTTATTTTGTGAATTACTAATGGAGTCAATTCTTTCACGATTGTTAACATCGCTCCATGGCAAATATTTCATAACCTTTGAAATACTTTTTTTCATTATGTTGAAAATTGTTAAGAAATAAATTACGCTTACTTATTAAGCCCGACTTTCTAAGAAGGTGGCTCATATGTTTATATTGAGTATTTATATGAGGTAACTGAATACTCCCATCTGCTGACATGCTTAAATGAAACTAATACAAACAAATAACTGTAGGTGTATCATTATTGTTGCAGGCGTTGACAACATACCGAGCGAAAAGTCGAGATATTGGGAACAATCTCCACCTCAGCAGCTGCAGCAGCCGCAACCACCGGCCTACACTCAGCAGCACGTTTATTACGGACAGCCACAAGGCTACCAGCAACAAGCTGGCCACGTTCAACAGGGCTATGGCGGCGCACAAGGGCATGTCGTGGTAAGTTTATACCGCTTTCCACACTTCAGGTCATGACTATTGCAGTTATTTCACAGGAGCAGGTCGAGGTTGTTTTTTTTATAAGAAGGCATATCACGATAATAACATCGTAGTCAATTATTTAAACAATTCTTTACCAAGGTGATATTGCGGTATTAAAAGTTATTAAGACAGGGCATTTCTTAATTGTCTTTCTTTAAACAGGGCAAGTAATGGTAAGACACAGTTCTTTTCAAAGGGCATGTAGATGTCATAAGAATGTTTTGCGCCTTAAAATATCTCTTATGTAAGTTATTTTGAACTTTTCAGAGCCCACACTTTTGTTATTTTTGTTATAATCAAACTCTTAGTTGAGCTGTTTATAAAACGTTCAATATTGTAATTTCAAATTATCACAATTTTATAGTTTCCAATGGTACTAAGTTTGAATGGTTCAAGTGTTGAAATTTGTGTAGTATCCTTTTTAAATGTTCATCTAGGTTTTAGCCCAGCCACAGCCGTCGTCGGTACCGGTAGGGCAGCGACCTACAGACTTTATGGTGCCTTCGATAATTGCTTGTTTGTGTTGCTTCTGGCCAACTGGGGCCGCCGCTATCTATTTTGCAATGCAGGTAATTATGCATCTTTTGAACTCAAGTTTTTTTTAATTTAACGCTTGAAAAATACATTACAACATGATAATATACTTAACATTCCTTACATCATTGAATACGTTTAATTGCCAGGATGATAAGCGCAAACACCACAGATATCTTACTTGCCTAGCTGTTTTATGCATTTCCAAAAACCAAAAGTCCTACTAAAACAACATTCAGCAAGATATTGCCTATTTATTAAAACAGGAGTTATAAGTTTTTTATTCGTTCAATACTATCAAAGGCCGTATGAATATCCAAATATCAAGGATAGCTAATTAAGCTTTAGATTGCCAAGAAAGAGACATAACAAAGGAATAAATCTAGGACATGTTGGATCTGAATAATGTTTTTATGACAATAAAGTAGTTACATTCCATACAAACAGTTGAATTTGAATCATTCGTGCCTAATATTTTATTTTAAATGCGTAATTTATTTATTTTTATAGTCAAAGAATGCGCTTAATAGTGGTGATATCACGAACGCCAAGCGGTATTCGGTGACTGCCCGGAACCTTATGATCAGCAGTATTGTGATTGGAGTGATCTGGATCGCCGCAGTCATCGCGGTGTACGCATACAATTTATCCAGAGTAACCACCAGGCATTGTACCTATGGAAACTGCTAAGATGACTTCTCCGAGATGTGTTGGGGAGAAGATAGTGAATAGTTTCGATTATAGTTTTCATAGTGCTATTACTGTTTTATAATATGTCTGGATTTTGGAACTGCACGTTACAATTTACTTTAAAATTTGATCGGGTGTGTATGCATAAACAGATTGTGTTTAATAACGATTGACGAAATAATGCATAGTATTTTCCTGCGATGTTTGTTTATTTTAGTTTATATTGCATGTCGTGTTGAAAAATATTTAAGACATACTTTTTATTGGGTTTTGAAGAGTTTAACTGTAAATTTTTTATAACACGAGAACTTTATTTCATGTATTTGTATTTAAAAACCCGATAAAAGCTTATGTCTAACTTACAATATCTCAATGTCGTCGTATTTTGAGCACAATACAAGTTTACAATTTTTACAATAGATGTAATTGCATGTTTCCATTTCGTTTGATTAATTTCCATACAGCTAAATATGAATATACATAACACATGTATGTCTGGATTTTTACAACCATAATTGCGACTAATTCGAGAAATCTTGATTCGATGATCTTAACATTAAAATATTTCATACTTTGTCTCTAAATATATATTGTCTATGACGATGTGTTATGACGACTTTTTGTTTCATCCAAACGTGCCGCCTAAGCTTGTGTTCTCTATGATTTGCACGAAATCCTTTTGTAAATATTATTAGTGGTAGTAATGTTATTGAAATGTTTCCTTTTTTATAGCAATTTTATTTATATTTTTGCTATTTTTATTTTTTTTTACATTCTAATGAGGTGTGATTATCTCAGGGCTAAGAAAGGGTGAATGGAACTACACAAACGGTGTAACTCCCACCTCCCAACTCGCACAGACCAATCCAGTGCAGTGAACACAGTACCTGTTTTGTGCATTATCAGGCCATATTGGCAATTTGAGATTTGCAATAAATGAAGATCTTTGTGCTAAACAAATGGTGCAGCTGAGGTTTCACTTTTTTGTATTTAGAAAACAATACATAATACAATTGCGAGCGTGTAAAATTTTAAAACATGAAATTATTCGTCTCAAGTGAAAAATCTAGCTTTTCTATTTTTGATGCCTTTTTACAGTGTCGAAATGTTATTAATGCTAGGAGCGTAGCTTTGGTTTACCTCGTTTTTGAAAATACAACATTATAAAATGTTGCTGTCTCACCCAGCCTTGATAATATACAAATAAATGATGATTTTTCATCATAATGTGTACATAGTATTTCGTCATAACACTTTATACATGCGTTTATTATATACATGTGCTGGAATATTGTTTTCTATTTTTTATATTTGCGAGAAACTTTACATGTTGATCATTTTGTAAAATACTAGAATTTCAATTAAAACAATATTTGTAGCAAAATATTATATACTAGCTTTAATTTCGTAGTATAATATTAAAACCTTTCAGACACCTGCATATAAAAGCTAATGACATTTAGTTTATACTGTTCTGATTGCTCAATGTATGTCATTGAATTTTATTACATACACAAGTTTAGATAATTTGCATATGTACCATCAATACAATTGGATATAATTTATTTTTTCTTCTTTTATCTCAGAGTGAATGTCATGATTCTTTTATAATATATGTTTTTTCACGTTTATTATATATGTATTTTTATGTTTGTAATAAACTGTTGAAATAGATACAAAACCATTTTGACAATTTATTCCACCTGTATGTACGATTTATTGCATGGAACTATTGCTTTTTTTTTAAAATTGTTAACTGAGCAAAATAGAAAAAGTTGGATCTTATATTAAATTTGCGCACAATGTAAATTCGTCTTGTAGGCCATGTGCCTCTGTAACAAATTTTG
This sequence comes from Dreissena polymorpha, assembly GCF_020536995.1. Taxonomy (NCBI): domain Eukaryota; kingdom Metazoa; phylum Mollusca; class Bivalvia; order Myida; family Dreissenidae; genus Dreissena; species Dreissena polymorpha. Next base: position 16,273,226 of record NC_068358.1, on the reverse strand, counting down.
GTTTATTTATAGGTACCGGCGTTGTGCTGGAAATCTTTTTTTTTCACTGTGAATTTCTTAAAAGTTAACTACAATTGTACATTTTACAAAACAGTCATAATTTCACGAACATCAAAAAAGAATAAAGGTCATACAAACTTGTTACAGTATTATGAATGCTCAAACAATATATTAAACATTGTGTTTGTTCTTCATATAATACGAGAACATGTTGGTATCGGCGTAGTGATTGAAAATATGGATATCGGCTTTTATAGCAGTCAATATCATTTTGTGTATTGACAACACTTTATTAATATGTTTCGTTTAACCTTTCTAGTTTATGGTTGTGATACAGCTCCGAATCGTATGGATATAAAATGCAACATTCTTGGCACAAGTCTGCTCAATGTTCGTTAATCTCATTGATATGATTAATGGTCTGCTTTCACTCACACAAAACAACGTTAACTTGTATATGACTCGTGCTCTGTGAAAAAAGGGGGTTTAATGCATGTGCGTAAAGTATCGTCCTAGATAAGCCTGTGCAGTCCGCACAGGCTTATCAGGGAAGACACTTTCCGCCTATGTTGGATTTTGGTAAGAAGAGACTTTCTCTAAACGAAATATACCATACAGGCGGAAAGTGTCGTCCCTGATTAACCTGTGCGGACTGCACTTTACGAGCATGCATTAAACCCCTTTTTTCACAGAGCACGGCCCGTATCTTGTATAGCCATGAAAGTATGGGGAATGCCAGCTTGACCGAAACTACTTATAATAGATGAAAGGTTTCAGGATACTATGCAGGTATCATGAAGCTTCTTTTAAATCATTAACCACGTTAACTCTGTATGAGGTCTAGAAATGTCAGATATTCAGACTTTGTTTTAAACTCAAAACCTAAATACTTCCGCTCCATAGGGACGACTCAGTATATTTAGTTTGGACTCAACGACATATGTGGTTTATCAATCCGTTTCTGTCTTGACGGGTTGATCACATTAACAGCCAAGTACTTCTGCAACGTATACGGAAATAAACAGATACACGAATACATTTAAACATGCGGATATTACAATAATAAGAGGCGGTGTAGAAGAGATACTCTTGCGCAATCAACACCAAACATTCCCACGAGTAGCATGAATATAGTTTGTTTGTCAGTATACATCTGCTAAGACAAAAACTTACAAACAGACGTCATTTCAAGATTAAAAATAAAAGAAACACAAATTTATGCAAAACTTAAATAATAAAACTACTGTGTTAAACATAATCTTATGATATGGAACGTACTTTAAAATAGTAAGTCATCAAAATTGAGCCGCGATCTGGGAAAACCGGGCGTAATGCGTTGTTGGTAAGGGACTGGTAGCACTCAGTATATCGCATAATATCAAATTATAATATTATTATACCCCATACCCACCTTTAAAACCAGTTTGGTCATTTTTTAGTTTACGAATAACTTAATTATGTAAGCTATCGTTTCTGATGCAAGTTTATATACTGTGCTTAACAAGTCAAAAGTCGCCATTTTTTCTTTTGGCTTTCCCTCCTTTGGATACATGCTATTATTCCATATTTCTGAGAGTGACCCTATAGTATGTGCCTAATTAATACTTCTAACCACAAAGACAAACAAGATGTTTCAAAAACACTTTTAAGAAATTTGCAGAAAATCCATTGGAGACCGGGCTTTTTATTCATGTTTTAAGATAGTATTTGAGTTTATAGTCGTAGTGATTGTTTTGAATATTCAAGTGTGTAAAAGCAGTTTGCTTCCATGAACATTTTTAATATCTTTCCAATACAGAAAAAACATTATGTGCATAATCTTTTACAGTAATAAAAAAACAACGAACTTTAAAGTAAACAGTCAAGTTATCTGGAAAACTGATTGAAAATCATCTAATAAGACGTAAAAGACATTTCAAAATTACTTAATGATTATTATTACAGTACCTGTAAGTTGTATTCAATTGGAATAATGAGGATTATTTTCACGCATGTTTTAAGTGTGAAATATGAAAGGAATTGTATTCAATGGGTTCCGATTTAAATTGCCGGAAAAAATAATTGCACTTAGATCCAAATCTTAAATATCCTATTGATATTGACATTTTTGGGCAGATAATCAACATATGTTAACACCAAAGCATATGTTATTTGATCTAGATCATTTGCCGATAATATTTGACAGGGAAGCGCTAATCAATTTTTGAGCTGGTTAATGTGTCTGTTGTATACATTTTAAACATTATAAGTATACCACAGAATAATGAGGAGTTTGTTATTTCCGCTCAACTTCGTCGAATTATTATATCAACTTAAGGGATCGAAACAGCTAATCCAGTCTTATATCAGTAGCTAACGTAAAAGAAATATTTAAATCGAGCTGCTATTATGCTTTTCTTACTTAATCATTGATTTCAAGGGACTTGTTCACAGATTTTGGCATGTATTGAAATTTGTCATTAAATGCTTTAAATTGATAAATGTAAAAATTGTAGCCAAGTAGCTCCAGTATTAAGAATAAAATTAATGAAAGAAAAAAGCAATTCGTAACAGAGCTCGACCACTGACCCCTGAAGTTATAAAGCATAGCACTTCAACCACTCGGCCAGCCCTGCTCACATAAACAGTGGTGTATTATATACGTTATATTAGCGATCATAACAAAATATAACGACAACAACAGAAATCTTCAACTTATTAAAACGTTTCGCGTATGTAACGCTTAATAATTGTTAGTTTTAAAATCGTCAAAAGATACATGTAAATGATAATTGAATACATGGTAAATGTTCAGTATTACTGTTTACTCGCAAATATCATGCATACAACGGAAATTTTCATATCTAAAAGTATTCATGTGTTTTCATTTTTTTTAATTTACAAAGATATGAAGAGGTGCCTTTAAGTAAAATGAATGAAATTGAGATAAGATACACGTCCCTTTTGGGTCTTTGTAATAAAAAGAGGCTGTTATAAATACAATGGGTGGGATGTAAGTAGCATCGCTTGGTCATTACAATGGAACTCGTGGCTATATCATTGATGTTGAAACGCTCATTAGGATTTTGTTGGCCTAAGTTACGCACTGGAGAAAATGTTTTATCGATATAAAATATACTTCAATTTGATTGCTTCAAAATGCAAGAATCTGCGTCTATTGAAGACTCGTTCGTCGATATGCCTGTTTAATTATCTCAATTTAGGAGATAGCGTTCCAAATTAAAACACCGATACTTCTACTTGGCCGGGAACTGTTTATCAACACTTGCTTTATTAATTAGCCCGTTTACCTGTTTAACACGCAGTGGTGACGAAACTGTATATTTATAAATAAAGACTACGTGCCGTGTTGCACGTTTGTACTGCATGAATAAATTTGTTAACAGAGCGGAGGGTTTACAGTAAAAATGAACTTTTAAACTCATTCTCGTCTTTATTAGGACCGTCTATGAAATATGTTTGAAATTTAAAAAACGGTTGTTGAAATGAGAAGTTAAATTTATACATAGCTTTTGTTATACGAAGAGTTTACATTATATACAAAAACAACCATTATATTGCGTTTTTGAAAGCAAACACAATGTAAGTGTTTGAATACAACAGATGAACCGCTAAGTACATAATGTAATCATGACCAAGCCCTGACATTGCGATTGCGAAATACACACGATCGGGCATCCCTCTAATTGGGATTGCTTAATAAACCAACCCCTTTCCCCTGTAAATTGGGATTTCGACATACAAACGATCGGGAAAGCGACTTTTAATGTTCATTGCGACATTTTAGACCACATATGGGAGTCTAAAGTATTCTAAAGTATTTTTCAGTGCACATTATTCTGATAAACTATTTATGTTCGAATTCGAATGGGCGTCCTAAGCAACAATAGAACTTGGCTAGAATATTTCACTAGCCAATATAATATGCAACAATGAACTCTGTTATTGTGTGCATATATGTAAGGACCAAGTGACAAGAGATTCTCGTGTTATCAGTATTTGATTTCAAAATACATTTGAAGAAAGTGTTTAGTCTCATTAACTGGATGTGTTGCTTGAGGTATGGGGCCTACGTCTTCACTTTTATGAATTAACCACCAGAACCGGGACCGTTGGGCAAATATTTGGCCTGGATCCGCGGGTATTTTTCGAGCTGCTAATCCGATTTGTTGTTGGGTACCCGTTTGAGACCTATGCTGCTTTAAATGGTGTAGAAGTACCAGCACGTGTTCATTTTGTTCAAGGGCTAGGTTTACGAAGCATCTTTATAACCACTGTAAAATTATTAAAAATATTTATGTTCATTTGATTTATTCCTTGTACTTACCATTTTACCTGTTTCATTTAAAAGCACGTTTGGGTTTCAAATTCTGTAAAACGACTTAAACAGAAAACAAACATATGTAGTTCGGCACAACTAACTACATCTTGACAATTTGTCGACAAGCAATTGCTAAATGAAATATGAACGCTGGTTTCCCTCACTTATATATTTTCGGTTTCCATGTAAGTTTCGAAGAAATATGCAGAAAAAAATATTTTTTCGTTAAGGATATGTGCCTTCGTATATAATTTCGAACTGTTGACAGTGAATTTAAATATTGCGATTTAACCAAATTAATTGTTATGCACATAAAGGAACACCGTTTGTAATGTACACTTAAGTTACATGTTGATCACTTTCTCCATGCACGATGTAATGTTTCTTTAACTGTAAGTGTTTTGACAATTTAAAGTTTGTATAGATACTTATTTTGTGAATTACTAAGGGAGTACGGTAAACTCTTTCACGATTGTTAACATCGCTCCATGGCAACATGGAGTGAACACTTACACCGCTGATTTCTAAGGATCACTAAGTTTAACATAAGATGTTGGTCTAAACATTTGGAAATAATTTTTCTGTAATAATTGTAACATAAAACTATCTTTATTTTGATGTTAACATAACACGGATAAGAGATTGTAATACGCGTTAACGTGCGCTTTTCATAAAGCGCCGCTATTTAGGCATAAAAAGTATAGCACGTGATGTGGAAAATAACGATTGCACAAGACGCATCCAAAAAAGTATTTGTAGATATATCGTAAAAGATTATTGAATATATCTACATAAACACAAAGAAAACCCCTTTGATTGATTTAAACGTGAGAAAATGAATTAAAGCTTACGTATTTCTTTAATGAGCTAAACATCTTTTGAAGTAGTTACAGATGTATGTTCATCTTCATGTAAAGTGTGCATTTATTCACCTAAAATCTCGACTTTATTAGATAAAATATCGATAAACTGAAAGAAATTTAAGGGCCCCGTACTTGTTTAGAATTGAGTTTCATACGGTATGTATTTTACGTAAGTAATTCCTTTTTTAAGCGCATGAACTAGTACTTTATAAGCCTCGTTCTTGAAAAACTGTGTTAAATGCATTTGCGTTAGGTCGCGGTGCATATTAGCCTCTGGAATCCGCACAGGCTAATCGGAGACGACGCCCTCCTTTTAAAATGGATTTTCCTTTAGTGGAGACTTCATTCAAACCAAACATTTCATTATAACGGAAATCGGACTCCACAGACTTATCTCGGATGAAACTTAATTAAAGCACATTTATTGAGTAAATTCTTCCCAGAACGATGCTCATATACTTGCACATTCATGTTTTATTGAGTGGGAGAACGTTGTTTAAAAAAAACAACATTTTGAATTTGTTTCCTGTTTACCATGGACAGAATAAAACTTGTGCCATTATTTTATTTGTAGCACTGGAACAATATCGTTTACGTGACAGTTCGAATAATATATTTGCATGATGTAAAAAGCCGGTAAGGTATTTGACATTAATTATAACTGGACTTCGGGTTCGAATTTACCCGGTAACACACTTTTTTTGCCTTGTTAAATGTCATGTTTGCATCGTTTTTGTACTCATATGGTTTTTTATCGTTCATTTCGCTGCTAAATATACCATATTCTAATTTTTTTTAAACGCGTTGTCAATTAACGTGTTTAGCTTTTATGGTATTTTTCGTTTTAAGAAAGTCACTTTTTAGTTTTCATTCAGTTTATGCTGAATGTGTCGTCTCTGATTAGCATGTGTGGACCGTTCGGGCTAATCTTAGATGACACTTGAAGTGTGGACCGCTCGGGCTAATCTGAGATGACACTTGAAGTGTGGACCGCTCGGGCTAATCTGAGATGACACTTGAAGTGTGGACCGCTCGGGCTAATCTGAGATGACACTTGAAGTGTGGACCGCTCGGGCTAATCTGAGATGACACTTGAAGTGTGGACCGCTCGGGCTAATCTGAGATGACACTTGAAGTGTGGACCGCTCGGGCTATCTGAGATGACACTTGAAGTGTGGACCGCTCGGGCTAATCTGAGATGACACTTGAAGTGTGGACCGCTCGGGCTTATCTGAGATGACACTTGAAGTGTGGACCGCTCGGGCTAATCTGAGATGACACTTGAAGTGTGGACCGCTCGGGCTAATCTGAGATGACACTTGAAGTGTGGACCGCTCGGGCTAATCTAAGATGACACTTGAAGCCCGCTTAGCCCAAGGTGCGGTTCATACAGATAATTGGTCAGACAGCTGCAGCCTCTGTTCGTGTAAATAAAGCAGACCGGCGGTAATTTACAGAGACGGTATTAACTAACCTGATTATATTTATTTAACAAATTTCTATTATTAAATACTATATATTTATATAGCTTTAGTATGAAGTATAAAAGCAATATTTTTTTATTAAAAAACAAGCGATTTCAAATTAAAATCACTAGATAAATCAAAATCATGCATCGCTTATTAAATCAAACACTGAAATTATTCAATCGCAACGCTGAGAGTCTGTACAGATTTATTTTTACAATTCATACATGCATAATTGATATTATTAAAATCCATTTTTACTGACAACGTGTGTACATAATGTAAATATGATTTACATTACACTTTATCTAATAATTGGGCCGTCTTTCACGTTTTCAATATACGCAATCCGGTATTTGCCACATCGAGTATCTTCTGTCGACTTTTGAGGTCGACACACGACCCTGAACTTTATACGACACTCGGAAGCGATTATTTGGAATGTCGTATTGTCGCGCTAAGTTTTAGCTAGAATATGCGTCGAAAATTAAATGTCGGTGGCCATTATCGCTTGTTGTCGTTCAATAACGAGCGTTCAAGTGTTTATTTAAGAAATACTATTTTTTATCATGGTTTGTTGTCGAATAACCCACAGTAAGGAGTATAGATGCGTAGGAATTAAATCACGAGTGCGAAGCACGAGTGATTTGATAACACGCATCTATACAACTTACTGTGGGTTATTCGACAATAAACCATCACAGGACAAGAAAAAGTTGTTTGTTAGAAACACTATGTCCCCTTCTGCGCCGCTTTGATTTTTTTGACCTTTGACCTTGAAGGATGACCTTGACCTTTCACCACTCAAAATGTGCGGCTCCATGAGATACACATGCATGCCAAATATCAAGTTGGTATCTTCAATATTGCCAAACTCTTATTCGTATTGTTTCTGATTGCAATCAGGCATTGATGGATTGCTTTTGTGGTAATACGCTTCATAATGCAACCCGAAGGCCAGAGTCAGAGTGTTATGCTATTTGTCCGGGCGACATAAGCCAGAAATGTGGCGCTGATTGGCGGATCAACATCTTCAGCAATGGGGGTAAATGTACATTTTTGAAACAGATATACAATGTATTAGTACATATACGTGTTTGTTCACTAGAAGCAATACACATGGTTTAAAGCCTGTTGAAATAATAAGTCACATTACGCTATGAATATAACATGTTATACGCATTTTTTATTTAGACCGTGTATAATGTTTAAGCACTTGTTCTATTTTGGATGATTTGTGTTTTAAACAGGCGTGTTGAGACGTTGAGTTTTAAATAATGCTATATTTATCAATTATATTTTACTATGTAGAGCTAAATAACGTATCCTCAAACCGGCCCTGAAAGTCTTTTACCTTTTACAGAATCGTGAAAGGTGTTTGATATTCTCAGTATCAATTTAATTGGCAAACATTGCTGAATCTTTATTTTTAACAGATTTAGCTAAGTTGCAAATCATTGCACAATGATCCACTGTAGTATAATTTATTTACTATAAGTAGAAATAAACTAAGCCTTTGGTACAAACAACATTTCTGTCACATGAATATTCGCGTACTTACAAAGTTTACGGTAATTATTTAGAATGAATATGAAGTCGTTCATTTTTATTGTTTTATTTCATGTAACTGACGGAAAAAAAGTTTTCATTTAGGTCATTTTTATTATCCCCCGCCATAGGCGGAGGGATATTGTTTTGGCGTTGTCCGTCCGTCCGTCTTTCCGTCCGTCGGTCCGTCCGGAGCCATATCTTGAAAGTGCTTTGGCGAATTTCATTGAAACTTGCTATGAGTATATATATATGGATAATAGGATGATGCACGCCAAATGGCATTGTACACCATCTGATAATAACTGAGTTATGGTCCTTTGTATCTTGACAAAATGCTTTTTTTAGTGTCAAATATAACACTTTTGTGTCCAGAAGCATATTGGCGGGGGATATCAATTCAACGAATATGCATGTTAGTGTTACATTTATTTTATTTCGAATGCCTTTGTTCAACATGCCGCTTTGTCAATGGGCCTTCGGGAAGAATCGCTTGATGATGAACAATGTATTTCAAACGCGACAATTGCGACAAAAAGGTTAAGTCCTACACGAACAATACAGTTTGTACGGGTTAGGGGGAAAACCAATATCTATATTTTGGTATTTTGTGAAATAATTATATACCGACAAGCAACGAACGTACTTTCACGCTGATTGTTAAGAGCGCGTATCCTTAGAATAACCTCGCATTTTATGGACAACTGCTCCGGTGATTGCATATAACAATTTTTTACATAACTATCCGTGTCCATTATCATTCCTGCCTAACTACAATGGAAACTCTTATGTCTACCGCAAGCATAACAGTTGTTTCTGGAAAGATTATTAATTCAAGTAATATTGGTTACTCAACTACTGCAAACATTAGGCGTATATTTTGTTGATCGCAAAATGAAATAATTAATCCTCTTAAAGAATCAATAAAAAAAACATAAATCGTTATTCCTATAAAATACAATTGATGTATTTGAAACCTTTAACAAACATGGAAATAAATGACACACATTGACTTATTTTCGTGGTATAATGGAAATGTGTTGCAAAATCTCTGAGTTGCACTCATCGTATACATAAATTTACTATTAAATCATGAACACGTTTTTTTTCCTCAGATTGCCCTGTCGGAAGTTGCAACGTTAACTGTTCCAAGCAATTCTATTGCCGTGAAGACCCATGCGACAATGTTACGGGTGCATGTGGAAATGATGGCTGTAAAGACGGATGGAAAGGAATAGCGTGTAATGAAAGTAAGTTGTCAAATTATATTAATAAAACATACACGCACAAATCAAACAAATATCTCATATATTGAAATAAGGTATGTAGCGTCCGCATATCATTCTCTTAAATATGTCAACAGACGGACCATGTTAAATTCATAAATGTCAAATACATTTTCGAACACATTCATAAGGTACAGTAGTATAAGTATTAATTTTGATTAATGCACATAACACGTACTGGACATTAAAAAGTTAATTTGTTTTAATTGTGTGGATATGGAAGACAAAACTTACACAGAGACGGTTGCTTAAGTTAAGCAATTATGTTCTTGGACACACGATTTGGAATTAACGTAATTTACAGCTTGTTTTTATTTTGTTGTTAAACGAAACACATGTCAATCGTGTTACACGAATCGTCACGTGTTTGTGTTCAGGCGTGCTTAATACATGCATTGATATTTGAAACACGATTTTGAATTAAGGTATAACTGGTAATTTTACCATTCTATTTTAGTGTAAAACCAATTGCAAGCCTCTCAAGTTGACAATATTTTCACGTTTTTGTTTTCAGGCTGTCGACTCGGAACTTTCAGCGTAAACTGTCCCAAGCAATGTCATTGCCGTCTGGGTCCATGCCATGGTATTACGGGTGCATGTGGAAATGGGGTCTGTAAAGATGGATGGACAGGGATAGCGTGTAATGAAAGTAAGTGCTAAATTTCTAAAAAAAATCTAAAAACAAACACACGAATATACAACACATATCTCAAATATGTACATATCATAAGGTTGCGTCGACATATAACTATAAAGAAAACTGACGATAGTTTGATTTTTTTAGATTTGAACATGTGCAAAGATAGTTTTGAACACACATGTTATGTACAGTGATTTGGGGATTGGATTGGATTTGAATTTGTAAATGTGATGTAAACACATTATTCATACAAATAAACAGTTCTAAATAATTTTATTTAAATAATTTGGATTGATAAAAAAAACAGGCGACTGTTGTTCTTAATATACAACGCCGCATCATCCTCTCCAAAAACGTTCGCTTTAATGCTTGATAACTGAATTAAACAAACATGAGGAAGAGAACGTTGAAGTATTTTACTTTTGGTTTAACACTTTTGATAAAATATTCCAAATTAAAACAAATTGATACAATGTTTGATATTGGTCAGTATTGATCTCCGAAAAGTTCAAGGATTGTATTCACGTCAACATAAAGGCGTGTATTTGGCTGCATGAGCGCTGATTAGCTGATACGATCATGGAGCAGACTAGGTTGACAGCCTGCATCGTGTCATACACAAAGATAGGATTGTATCAAGTGTGGCCAGCGCAAATATGGAAAACTGTTTATATGTGATATTTGAAAGGCATGGTGATTGTTTGTCGCACTACACAAGCATGATACATGAATGAACTTTCAAATAATTAATACATAACATGTTGTTATTGTCAGACTTCCTAAATGGGGAAACATTCGTTACATAGCGATTCCCGGTATCCAAGTATCGCGATAACGAAATAACTTGTCAGATTATTTATGTAGTTATATATACATAAACTTTCCATTCTATCAGAGGCACCTTGACCGCTGCGTCCGGTGCAGTCTTGCCTTTATGGTTAGGTGCTGAGAACAAAGAGAAATATCTTAAAATGCCTAGTATTCAAGTATAACGTTGTCTTGGCCAATAGTTAGGGCCGAAAAAACTTCAAAACTGTGTCAGAGACGAAAATGTAAAATGTTACATTGAACATAACCAATAATGACGAATATAAAACCCCGCAAAGCTAGAAATCTATAATCAGAATTTAAGTATACGAAATTTTGGCCTCCGAATCTGGAACTGGTATAAAGTTTGTTCCTTTGTCAGAAGCGTTTAGTTCGGACGATCACTTTCGGATATTTCACTATTTTAGATGTTTTGTGTGAAAGTAAAGCTTGATTTAATCATGTGGTCTGTCACATTTCTGCATTAAGTATACTTTATTTGACAATCAACACTAAAAAACAAAAGACGATAATAACAAACTGGCATTTTCTGACTAATTATACATTATATTTAACAAACAGGTACTACATACACATGAAAATCAAATGCCTTGCCTTACTTAAACATTAATTAAAAAGAACAAAAATTACTACATATCAAACAAAATTATTGCAATATATTTAAAAGACTATTTTTAAATGATAATAGACTTACCTCGTGGCTGAATAAGAAACAAGAATCAGGTGCGCTTACTTTGGCGGAGGAGTGGTCGTCACCGAGACCATGTCCCTTTTTTAGGTGCTCTTGAACCCTATACATTTTCCAATGATGATGGTTTTCGGATATACCTTTACCCTGCGCGAACAAGAAAGCGAGTTATCGATGTTTCAACATAAACCAAAAACACGCTAGTAAGATACGCGCATAGGTCTTTAAATTGAAAACAAAACTTAAGGCATCTCGATAAAGCTTTTCAATAAACTAGCGCACCGGTCCGCTGCTTTCAGTGCAGTCTCCTTTTACGGTGACATCAGCAACGTCGCACTGACGTCAACGTTGTTGGAACTATATTTCAAGGTCCCAAAATATACGAGCGAGAAAAATATGTGAATTCTGTACGCATACACAGGGCAATTGTTACGCAAACTTCGGCGTGTTACTTGTTACTGGTCATTAAAACCGAGAAAGGATCTGACATTTTCTTACTTAAAAAATAAATAAAAAAGTCACCAAATGGTACAACCTATCAATGAAAATAATTGCATATGTAGGTTGGACATTTAAAACAAATATTGCAATACATGGGTGTATTTTATTTTGTAAAACAAAGTTTTTCTTTAGCGGCTGCAAAAAAGATCAAGTTGCAACACTTTTGGCGTAATATTTGCGAGCATCGAGACGACAGTCGTTCTATTGGTCCCCTCGGTCCCAAATCGTGTACTAAGAATGAAAGTCCTCGGATATATCGCC